>NC_052325.1:1835277-1910277 GCF_016432855.1 Salvelinus namaycush | reverse complement strand
AAAGCCAGATTTTAAGAGAGCGGCTGCTAGTTTCAGACCAGCTGTAAAAGCTATAAAAGCCATTGTTTTGTTGTCTTTTGTTTCCCTACCACCACCACCACCACCACCACCACCACAGTAATAAACTCAGCAAAAAAATAAACGTCCCTTTTTCAGGACCCTGTCTTTCATGATAATTCATAACAATCCAAATAACTTCACAGATCTTCATTGTAAAGGGTTTAAACACTGTTTCCCATGCTTGTTCAATGAACCATAAACAATTAATGAACATGCACCTGTGGAACGGTCGTTAAGACACTAACAGCTTTACAGATGGTAGGCAATTCAGGTCACAGTTATGAAAACTTAGGACACTAAAGAGGCCTTTCTACTGACTCTGAAAAACACCAAAAGAAAGATGCCCAGTGTCCCTGCTCATCTGCTTGAACGTGCCTTAGGCATGCTGCAAAGTGGCATGAGGACTGCAGATGTGGCCAGGGCAATAAATTGCAATGTCCGTACTGTGAGACGCCTAAGACAGCGACACAGGGAGACAGGACGGACAGCTGATCGTCCTCGCAGTGACAGACCACGTGTAACAACACCTGCACAGGATCGGTACATCACCAGACAGGACTGGCAAAAGGTGCTCTTCACTGACGAGTTGTGTTTTTGTCTCACCAGGTGTGATGGTCATATTCGCGTTTATCGTCGAAGGAATGAGCGTTACACCGAGGCCTGTACTCTGGAGTGGGATCGATTTGGAGGTGGAGGGTCCATCATGGACTGGGGCGGTGTGTCACAGTATCATCGGACTGAGCTTGTTATCATTGCAGGCAATCTCAACGCTGTGCGTTACAGGGAAGACATCCTCCTCCCTCATGTGGTACCCTTCCTGCAGGCTCATACTGACATGACCCTCCAGGACAATAACTTTCAGCAGGACAATAACTTTAATCACAAGGCCAAATCTACAATGGAGTTGCTTACCAAGAAAACAATTCATATTCTAGAGTGGCCGAGTTTCAGTTTTTACTTAAATCAACTTGAAAATCTATAGCAAGGCCTGAAAATGGTTGCCTAGCAATGATCAACAAACATTTTGACAGAGGATGAAGAATTTTGAAAAGAATAAATGGGCAAATATTGTACAATCCAGGTGTGGAAAGCTCTTAGAGACTTACCCAGTAAGACTCACAGCTGTAATCACTACCAAAGGTGCTTCTACAATGAATTAACTTAGGGGTGTGAATACTTGTGTAAAATTGGATATTTCTTTATTCCATTTTGAATACATTTGCTAAATTTTCTAAAAACATGTTTTCACTTTGTCATTATGGAGAATTGTGTGTAGATGGGGTGAAAACAAATATTTTTTATCCATTTTGATTTCAGGATAACTCAACAAAATGTTGAATAAGTCAAGGTATATGAATACTTTCTGGAAGGCAGTGTTGGTAGGCCAACAACAACAACCACAACTAGAACAATAACAACAATAATAACACAAACATTGGCCTGCCCCCATATGATTTATGGACCTCGGAGTTGAAATTTAAAGTGTACCACTGCAATTGCTTCAGGACCCTTCATAAAGGGTTACAGTCATTGACCACTGTATAGTCTATACAGGACCCATCATAAAGGGTTACAGTCATTGACCACTGTATAGTCTATACAGGACCCATCATAAAGGGTTACAGTCATTGACCACTGTATAGTCTATACAGGACCCTTCATAAAGGGTTACAGTCATTGACCACTGTATAGTCTATACAGGACCCTTCATAAAGGGTTACAGTCATTGACCACTGTATAGTCTATACAGGACCCTTCATAAAGGGTTACAGTCATTGACCACTGTATAGTCTATACAGGACCCTTCATAAAGGGTTACAGTCATTGACCACTGTATAGTAAATACAGGACCCTTCATAAAGGGTTACAGTCATTGACCACTGTATAGTCTATACAGGACCCTTCATAAAGGGTTACAGTCATTGACCACTGTATAGTAAATACAGGACCCTTCATAAAGGGTTACAGTCATTGACCACTGTATAGTCTATACAGGACCCTTCATAAAGGGTTACAGTCATTGACCACTGTATAGTGTATACAGGACCCTTCATAAAGGGTTACAGTCATTGACAACTGTATAGTAAATACAGGACCCTTCATAAAGGGTTACAGTCATTGACCACTGTATAGTGTATACAGGACCCTTTATAAAGGGTTACAGCCATTGACCACTGTATAGTAAATACAGGACCCTTCATAAAGGGTTACAGTCATTGACCACTGTATAGTCTATACAGGACCCTTCATAAAGGGTTACAGTCATTGACCACTGTATAGTAAATACAGGACCCTTTATAAAGGGTTACAGTCATTGACCACTGTATAGTAAATACAGGACCCTTCAAAAAGGGTTACAGTCATTGACCACTGTATAGTCTATACAGGACCCTTCATAAAGGGTTACAGTCATTGACCACTGTATAGTAAATACAGGACCCTTTATAAAGGGTTACAGTCATTGACCACTGTATAGTAAATACAGGACCCTTTATAAAGGGTTACAGTCATTGACCACTGTATAGTCTATACAGGACCCTTTATAAAGGGTTACAGCCATTGACCAATGTATAGTAAATACAGGACCCTTCATAAAGGGTTACAGTCATTGACCACTGTATAGTCTATACAGGACCCTTCATAAAGGGTTACAGTCATTGACCACTGTATAGTCTATACAGGACCCTTCATAAAGGGTTACAGTCATTGACCACTGTATAGTCTATACAGGACCCATCAATAAAGGGTTACAGTCATTGACCACTGTATAGTCTATACAGGACCCTTTATAAAGGGTTACAGTCATTGACCACTGTATAGTCTATACAGGACCCTTCATAAAGGGTTACAGTCATTGACCACTGTATAGTCTATACAGGACCCTTCATAAAGGGTTACAGTCATTGACCACTGTATAGTAAATACAGGACCCTTCATAAAGGGTTACAGTCATTGACCACTGTATAGTCTATACAGGACCCTTCATAAAGGGTTACAGTCATTGACCACTGTATAGTGTATACAGGACCCTTCATAAAGGGTTACAGTCATTGACAACTGTATAGTAAATACAGGACCCTTCATAAAGGGTTACAGTCATTGACCACTGTATAGTCTATACAGGACCCTTCATAAAGGGTTACAGTCATTGACCACTGTATAGTCTATACAGGACCCTTCATAAAGGGTTACAGTCATTGACCACTGTATAGTCTATACAGGACCCTTCATAAAGGGTTACAGTCATTGACCACTGTATAGTAAATACAGGACCCTTCATAAAGGGTTACAGTCATTGACCACTGTATAGTCTATACAGGACCCTTCATAAAGGGTTACAGTCATTGACCACTGTATAGTCTATACAGGACCCTTCATAAAGGGTTACAGTCATTGACCACTGTATAGTAAATACAGGACCCTTCATAAAGGGTTACAGTCATTGACCACTGTATAGTCTATACAGGACCCTTCATAAAGGGTTACAGTCATTGACCACTGTATAGTGTATACAGGACCCTTCATAAAGGGTTACAGTCATTGACCACTGTATAGTAAATACAGGACCCTTCATAAAGGGTTACAGTCATTGACCACTGTATAGTCTATACAGGACCCTTCATAAAGGGTTACAGTCATTGACCACTGTATAGTAAATACAGGACCCTTCATAAAGGGTTACAGTCATTGACCACTGTATAGTAAATACAGGACCCTTCATAAAGGGTTACAGTCATTGACCACTGTATAGTCTATACAGGACCCTTCATAAAGGGTTACAGTCATTGACCACTGTATAGTAAATACAGGACCCTTTATAAAGGGTTACAGTCATTGACCACTGTATAGTAAATACAGGACCCTTCAAAAAGGGTTACAGTCATTGACCACTGTATAGTCTATACAGGACCCTTCATAAAGGGTTACAGTCATTGACCACTGTATAGTAAATACAGGACCCTTTATAAAGGGTTACAGTCATTGACCACTGTATAGTAAATACAGGACCCTTTATAAAGGGTTACAGTCATTGACCACTGTATAGTCTATACAGGACCCTTTATAAAGGGTTACAGCCATTGACCAATGTATAGTAAATACAGGACCCTTCATAAAGGGTTACAGTCATTGACCACTGTATAGTCTATACAGGACCCTTCATAAAGGGTTACAGTCATTGACCACTGTATAGTCTATACAGGACCCTTCATAAAGGGTTACAGTCATTGACCACTGTATAGTCTATACAGGACCCTTCATAAAGGGTTACAGTCATTGACCACTGTATAGTCTATACAGGACCCATCATAAAGGGTTACAGTCATTGACCACTGTATAGTCTATACAGGACCCTTTATAAAGGGTTACAGTCATTGACCACTGTATAGTCTATACAGGACCCTTCATAAAGGGTTACAGTCATTGACCACTGTATAGTAAATACAGGACCCTTTATAAAGGGTTACAGTCATTGACCACTGTATAGTGTATACAGGACCCTTTATAAAGGGTTACAGCCATTGACCAATGTATAGTAAATACAGGACCCTTCATAAAGGGTTACAGTCATTGACCACTGTATAGTCTATACAGGACCCTTCATAAAGGGTTACAGTCATTGACCACTGTATAGTCTATACAGGACCCTTCATAAAGGGTTACAGTCATTGACCACTGTATAGTCTATACAGGACCCTTCATAAAGGGTTACAGTCATTGACCACTGTATAGTCTATACAGGACCCTTCATAAAGGGTTACAGTCATTGACCACTGTATAGTCTATACAGGACCCTTCATAAAGGGTTACAGCCATTGACTACTGTATAGTCTATTCAGGACCCTTCATAAAGGGTTACAGCCATTGACCACTGTATAGTCTATACAGGACCCTTCATAAAGGGTTACAGTCATTGACCAATGTATAGTCTATACAGGACCCTTCATAAAGGGTTACAGTCATTGACCACTGTATAGTGTATACAGGACCCTTCATAAAGGGTTACAGTCATTGACCACTGTATAGTCTATACAGGACCCTTCATAAAGGGTTACAGTCATTGACCACTGTATAGTGTATACAGGACCCTTCATAAAGGGTTACAGTCATTGACCAATGTATAGTGAATACAGGACCCTGCCATTGCTACCTACTATGTCCCATTTTTTATTCTTAACAAATGTGTCTTAGTCACACAATGTTTACCCATTTGTCTAGTCAATGAACACTTCAATTTTGTGTACAAAAGATGAACAAAAGATTAAACAATCTTTAAGGTTGAATACAATGCGTTACAAGTGTGTGTGCGTGTGTGCGTGTGTGTGTTCACAGGTCCATTACCTGTTTGTGAGCATGGTCATAGGAGTTAATGTGGTTGTCAAACTCCTGGTGCTTGCAGTACTGCTTGTCACACAGATCACAGTAGAAGTTGGCCTTCGGGTCCTCCAAGGCTTTGGCCATGGTCGTCGTCCTCTCCTTCTCCGCGTAGTCCTGGAAGAAACAACAAGGACAAGAACCACCTCTGTCAGGGAGGGAATCTAAATTATATCTCAACTCAGTGTCAGAGAGGGAATCTAAATTATATCTCAACTCAGTGTCAGAGAGGGAATCTAAATCTATCTCAACTCAGTGTCAGAGAGGGAATCTAAATTATATCTCAACTCAGTGTCAGAGAGGGAATCTAAATTATATCTCAACTCAGTGTCAGAGAGGGAATCTAAATTATATCTCAACTCAGTGTCAGAGAGGGAATCTAATTCTATCTCAACTCAGTGTCAGAGAAGGAATCTAAATTATATCTCAACTCAGTGTCAGAGAGGGAATCTAATTCTATCTCAGCTCAGTGTCAGAGGGAATCTAATTCTATCTCAGCTCAGTGTCAGAGAGGGAATCTAATTCTATCTCAGCTCAGTGTCAGATAAAATTAGATTTCAGTGTCAGAGAGGGAATCTAATTCTATCTCAGCTCAGTGTCAGAGAGGGAATCTAATTCTATCTCAGCTCAGTGTCAGAGAGGGAATCTAATTCTATCTCAGCTCAGTGTCAGAGAGGGAATCTAATTCTATCTCAGCTCAGTGTCAGAGAGGGAATCTAAATTATATCTCAACTCAGTGTCAGAGAGGGAATCTAATTCTATCTCAGCTCAGTGTCAGAGAGGGAATCTAAATTATATCTCAACTCAGTGTCAGAGAGGGAATCTAAATCTATCTCAGCTCAGTGTCAGAGAGGGAATCTAAATTATATCTCAACTCAGTGTCAGAGAGGGAATCTAAATTATATCTCAACTCAGTGTCAGAGAGGGAATCTAAATCTATCTCAACTCAGTGTCAGAGAGGGAATCTAAATTATATCTCAACTCAGTGTCAGAGAGGGAATCTAATTCTATCTCAGCTCAGTGTCAGAGAGGAAATCTAATTCTATCTCAGCTCAGTGTCAGAGAGGGAATCTAATTCTATCTCAGCTCAGTGTCAGAGAGGGAATCTAATTCTATCTCAGCTCAGTGTCAGAGAGGGAATCAAGTTCTATCTCAGCTCAGTGTCAGAGAGGGAATCTAAATTCTATCTCAGCTCAGTGTCAGGAGGGAATCTAATTCTATCTCAGCTCAGTGTCAAAGAGGGAATCTAATTCTATCTCAGCTCAGTGTCAGAGAGGGAATCTAATTCTATCTCAGCTCAGTGTCAGAGAGGGAATCTAATTCTATCTCAGCTCAGTGTCAGAGAGGGAATCTAATTCTATCTCAGCTCAGTGTCAGAGAGGGAATCTAATTCTATCTCAGCTCAGTGTCAGAAAGGGAATCTAAATTATATCTCAACTCAGTGTCAGAGAGGGAATCTAAATTCTATCTCAGCTCAGTGTCAGAAAGGGAATCTAAATTATATCTCAACTCAGTGTCAGAGAGGGAATCTAAATCTATCTCAACTCAGTGTCAGAGAGGGAATCTAAATTATATCTCAACTCAGTGTCAGAGAGGGAATCTAAATCTATCTCAGCTCAGTGTCAGAGAGGGAATCTAAATTATATCTCATCTCAGTGTCAGAGAGGGAATCTAATTCTATCTCAGCTCAGTGTCAGAGAGGAAATCTAATTCTATCTCAGCTCAGTGTCAGAGAGGGAATCTAATTCTATCTCAGCTCAGTGTCAGAGAGGGAATCAAATGCTATCTCAGCTCAGTGTCAGAGAGGGAATCTAAATTCTATCTCAGCTCAGTGTCAGGAGGGAATCGAATTCTATCTCAGCTCAGTGTCAAAGAGGGAATCTAATTCTATCTCAGCTCAGTGTCAGAGAGGGAATCTAATTCTATCTCAACTCAGTGTCAGAGAGGGAATCTAATTCTATCTCAGCTCAGTATCAGAGAGGGAATCTAATTCTATCTCAGCTCAGTGTCAGAGAGGGAATCTAATTCTATCTCAGCTCAGTATCAGAGAGGGAATCTAATTCTATCTCAGCTCAGTGTCAGAGAGGGAATCTAATTCTATCTCAGCTCAGTGTCAGAGAGGGAATTTAATTCTATCTCAGCTCAGTGTCAGAGAGGGAATCTAATTCTATCTCAGCTCAGTGTCAGAGAGGGAATCTAATTCTATCTCAGCTCAGTGTCAGAGAGGGAATCTAATTCTATCTCAGCTCAGTGTCAGAGAGGGAATCTAATTCTATCTCAGCTCAGTGTCAGAGAGGGAATTTAATTCTATCTCAGCTCAGTGTCAGAGAGGGAATCTAATTCTATCTCAGCTCAGTGTCAGAGAGGGAATCTAATTCTATCTCAGCTCAGTGTCAGAGAGGGAATCTAATTCTATCTCAGCTCAGTGTCAGAGAGGGAATCTAAATTATATCTCAACTCAGTGTCAGAGAGGGAATCTAAATCTATCTCAGCTCAGTGTCAGAGAGGGAATCTAATTCTATCTCAGCTCAGCAAAACTGGTTGAAATTAAATCCTTACAATTGGATAATAACCAGAAGATAGTAATGACATTATACTGTATGGCAGTGATGTCCCTATAGAATACATTATACTGTATGGCAGTGATGTCCCTATAGAATACATTATACTGTGTGGCAGTGATGTCCCTATAGAATACATTATACTGTGTGGCAGTGATGTCCCTATAGAATACATTATACTGTATGGCAGTGATGTCCCTATAGAATACATTATACTCTGTGGCAGTGATGTCCCTATAGAATACATTATACTCTGTGGCAGTGATGTCCCTATAGAATACATTATACTCTGTGGCAGTGATGTCCCTATAGAATACATTATACTGTGTGGCAGTGATGTCCCTATAGAATACATGATACTGTATGGCAGTGATGTCCCTATAGAATACATTATACTCTGTGGCAGTGATGTCCCTATAGAATACATTATACTGTATGGCAGTGATGTCCCTATAGAATACATTATACTGTGTGGCAGTGATGTCCCTATAGAATACATTATACTGTATGGCAGTGATGTCCCTATAGAATACATTATACTGTGTGGCAGTGATGTCCCTATAGAATACATTATACTGTATGGCAGTGATGTCCCTATAGAATACATTATACTCTGTGGCAGTGATGTCCCTATAGAATACATTATACTGTATGGCAGTGATGTCCCTATAGAATACATTATACTCTATGGCAGTGATGTCCCTATAGAATACATTATACTCTGTGGCAGTGATGTCCCTATAGAATACATTATACTGTGTGGCAGTGATGTCCCTATAGAATACATTATACTCTATGGCAGTGATGTCCCTATAGAATACATTATACTCTGTGGCAGTGATGTCCCTATAGAATACATTATACTCTATGGCAGTGATGTCCCTATAGAATACATTATACTGTGTGGCAGTGATGTCCCTATAGAATACATTATACTCTGTGGCAGTGATGTCCCTATAGAATACATTATACTCTATGGCAGTGATGTCCCTATAGAATACATTATAGTGTGTGGCAGTGATGTCCCTATAGAATACATTATACTCTGTGGCAGTGATGTCCCTATAGAATACATTATACTGTGTGGCAGTGATGTCCCTATAGAATACATTATACTGTGTGGCAGTGATGTCCCTATAGAATACATTATACTCTGTGGCAGTGATGTCCCTATAGAATACATTATACTGTGTGGCAGTGATGTCCCTATAGAATGCATTATACTATGTGGCAGTGATGTCCCTATAGAATACATTATACTCTGTGGCAGTGATGTCCCTATAGAATACATTATACTCTGTGGCAGTGATGTCCCTATAGAATACATTATACTGTGTGGCAGTGATGTCCCTATAGAATACATTATAGTGTGTGGCAGTGATGTCCCTATAGAATACATTATACTGTGTGGCAGTGATGTCCCTATAGAATACATTATACTGTGTGGCAGTGATGTCCCTATAGAATACATTATACTGTGTGGCAGTGATGTCCCTATAGAATACATTATGCTGTGTGGCAGTGATGTCCCTATAGAATACATTATACTGTGTGGCAGTGATGTCCCTATAGAATACATTATACTCTGTGGCAGTGATGTCCCTATAGAATACATTATACTCTGTGGCAGTGATTTCCCTATAGAATACATTATACTCTGTGGCAGTGATGTCCCTATAGAATACATTATACTCTGTGGCAGTGATGTCCCTATAGAATACATTATACTCTGTGGCAGTGATGTCCCTATAGAATACATTATACTCTGTGGCAGTGATGTCCCTATAGAATACATTATACTCACGGTTGACAACATATTTCTAACATTCTATATGAATAAACCACAATAAAAAACTATTCTGCCCGTTAATTTGAGATGCATCGCAAGGGCAAAGTGTTTATACTATGTGCGTGTCCGTGCTTGGTGTTGACCGTGGTTTTCTGACAACGTTATTCTACGTTAGTCTACGCTGGGGGTATACTATTTACCCTCAGATTTAATAACAGACACTTTGTTCATGTCATCTTGATTTCTATGCATAATTTGCAATTTTTTGCAAAGCGGGATGTTTTGTAGTAGCTGTAGCGCCTTTCAATATAATGCTCTTTGAAAACCCAATGAATCTGTTTCACCTGGATCCCAATTTTCTCCTTTTGATATTTGGTATTAAATATTGATTTTCAGCAAAACGGAGATGAGGGTAGTTTCACTGGGGGGGGGGGGGGGTTATATCATATTTGAAATCGAATTTATTCAAAAGTGGCAATCTGCAGTTGTTACATCTATATTTGGACTTATAAATAATGATATGAACCCATTGATTCTTGAAAAATATAACCTGTGAGCCTTATGAGCTTAGTTCAACTGTCGCACCCTCATCACAAACCCAAAATAGAAGCTTGTTTCACTCTGTTTGTAAACAAAGTACATTTAAACAAACACTGTATAGCCTCAAAACATGGTTAAAACTATAACTTTGAAATCATGGCCGGTCAATCCTTGCATCCATAGCTCTAGTCTATGAATCTGAGAGTAGGTACATTCTCCAGGCTCGTCCCTGAGATTATTACCAAAGCAGTGGCAGGGATTACACTTTGTTATTCTTTCAATTTGCGGATTGCCACTTTAATGCTTAGGATATATGGGAAACGTGTACATTCAAAGCTCTGTTGGATAAAGAGAAAACTTCCAATTCCCAAAAGGTCTCATGTTCAAACATCCCAGAGGCTAGAGAAGAAGAAAGTAACATCATTCATGCTTTGAATCTATTTACACTGTAACTCATCCTTTAGTGCTCACATGAAAACCACGACCACAATGAAGCCCTGGACAGATCCTCCTAAAAGGTGACATCACAACGTCAACAAATATAAAGTAATAGCCAAAAATACCCAGCGGACAATAGACCTTCTCATGGTTTTAGTTCTAAAACGTAATTCAATGGTTTGCATTTTCACAGTGGTATAAGATTAGACTTCAAACAGCTATTGTTGAACCCTGAGATGAACTTTCATCGATGTTTAAAACGCTATATAGTGCACTACTTTTGACCTGAGCCGTATGGGTTCCTACACGGTGAATAGGGTGCCGTATCAGACGCACCCCTGGTGTTCAGGTTAAACCCTCTGCTTTTAAAATATTGCGTCATCTGTCCATTGGCAGATGGTTCTATACCCGTCAATCATTTCAGGAGGCTTAATGGTTCTATACCCGTCAATCAGTTCAGGAGGCTTAGTGGTTCTATACCCGTCAATCAGTTCAGGAGGCTTAATGGTTCTATACCCGTCAATCATTTCAGGAGGTTTAATGGTTCTCTACCCGTCAATCAGTTCAGGAGGCTTAGTGGTTCTATACCCGTCAATCAGTTCAGGAGGTTTAATGGTTCTCTACCCGTCAATATATACTGTACGTTTCTAACACGGGGGGTCGGGGGGCGGGGAGCGAGGAGCGGGGGGCGAGGAGCGGGGGGCGAGGGGCGGGGGGCGAGGAGCGGGGGGCGGGGAGCGAGGAGCGGGGGGCGAGGAGCGAGGGGCGAGGAGCGAGGAGCGATGGGCAATGGGCGAGGAGCGATGGGCGAGGGGCGAGGGGCGAGGGGCGAGGAGCGAGGGGCGAGGGGCGAGGGGCGAGGGGCGAGGAGCGAGGGCGGGGGGCGAGGAGCGAGGAGTGGGGGGCGAGGAGTGGGGGGCGAGGGGCGGGGGGCGAGGGGCGAGGGGCGAGGGGCGAGGGGCGAGGGGAGAGGAGCGAGGGGCGAGGGGCGATGGGCGAGGGGAGAGGAGCGATGGGCGAGGGGAGAGGAGCGAGGGGCGAGGGGAGAGGGGCGAGGAGCGAGGAGCGATGGGCGAGGGGCGAGTGGCGAGGGGCGAGGGGCGAGGGGCGAGGAGCGGGGGCGAGGGGCGGGGGGAGAGGAGCGGGGGGCGAGGAGCGGGGGGCGGGGAGCGAGGAGCGGGGGGCGAGGAGCGGGGGGCGAGGAGCGAGGAGCGGGGGGCGTGGGGCGAGGAGCGGGGGGCGAGGGGCGGGGAGCGAGGGGCGGGGGGCGAGGAGCGGGGGGCGAGGAGCGGGGGGCGGGGGGCGAGGTGCGGGGGGCGAGGAGCGAGGAGCGAGGGGCGAGGAGCGAGGGGCGAGGGACGAGGGGCGAGGAGAGAGGGGCGAGGGACGAGGGGCGAGGAGAGAGGGACGAGGGGCGGGGGGGCGAGGAGCGGGGGGCGAGGAGCGAGGAGCGGGGGGGCGGGGAGCGAGGAGCGGGGAGCGAGGGGCGAGGAGCGGGGGGGTGAGGAGCGGGGGGCGGGGGGGGGGCAGAGCTTAGGCAATTAAACAACAACAAAACATGGCGCAGAGGAAGTGGTGTGAAGCTGTGAAGTCATTTACACTGCAGATAGATCTATTCACCGTTAGTGAACCAAGGCTCGGTGGGGTGCTGGGAGAGAGGCTAACCGTCTGAGCCGCTGTGCCACCGCTCTCCCCCTCTCTCCCTCTCCTACACCTCCCCTCCACCCAGTCACTCCGCCGAGCAATACCTCTACCCCTCTAAACCACCGAGACACGGTCCCCCTCCAACACCCCTCTTCACCCAGTCACCCAGCTGAGCTACGCCGAGACACGGTCCCCCTCCAACACCCCTCTTCACCCAGTCACCCAGCTGAGCTACGCCGAGACCCGGTCCCCCTCCAACACCCCTCTTCACCCAGTCACCCAGCTGAGCTACGCCGAGACCCGGTCCCCTTCCAACACCCCTCTTCACCCAGTCACCCAACTGAGCTACGCTGAGACACAGTCCCCCTCCACCACCCCTCTTCACCCAGTCACCCAGCTGAGCTACGCTGAGACACAGTCCCCCTCCACCAGATACTAAATTTCAAAACACAGGGGGTCTGGACTCTCAAGGGTATTCAGGCTACTTTTGAAGCAGGAAAGGAGAACATAGCTATACAGAACATAAAGTGAACAAAAATATGAGCGCAAAATGAAAAGTTTTGGTCCCATGTTTCATGAGATTAAATAAAAGATCCCAGAAATTTTACATTTGGACAAAAAGCATATTTCTCTCAAATGTTGTGCACAAAATTGTTTACATCCATATGAGTGAGCATTTCTCCTTTGCCAAGATAATCCATCCACCTGACAGGTGTGGCATATCAAGAAGCTGATCATTACACAGGTGCACCTTGTGCTGGGGACAATAAAAGGCCACTCTAAAATGTGCAGTTTTGTCACACAACACAATGCCACAGATGTCTCAGGTTTTGAGGGAGTGTGCAATTGGCATGCTGACTGCAGGAATGTCCACTAGAGCTGTTGCCAGAGAATGTAATGTTCATTTTTCTACCATAAGCCGCTCCAACGTCGTTTTAGAGAATTTGTTTAGAGTATGTCCAACGGGCCTCACAGCTACAGAACACGTGTAACCACGCCAGACCAGGACCTCCACATCCGTCTTCTTCACCTGCTGGATCGTCTGAGCTGTTGAAACTGTTGGTTTGCACAACCAAAGTATTTATGCAGAAACTATCAGAAACCGACTCATGTAAGCTTATCTGCGTGCTCGTCATCCTCACCAGGGTCTTTACCTGACTGCATTTTGGCATCTTAACCAACTTCAGTGGACAAATGCTCTCCTTTGATGGCCACTGGCACGCTGGATAAGTGTGCTCTTCATGGATGAGTCCCGGTTTTAACTGTACCGGGCAGATGGCAGACAATGTGTATGGCGTTGTGTGCGCGAGCGGTTTGCTGACGTCAATGTTGTGAACAGAGTGCCCCATGGTGGAGGTGGGGTTATGGTATGGGCAGGCATAAGCTACTGAAAACCAACACAATTGCATTTTATCAATGGCAATTTGAATGTACAGAGGTACCATGATGAGATCCTGAGGCCCATTGTCATGCCATTTATCCGACGCCATCACTCACGTTTCAGCATGATAAGGCACGGCCACATGTCTCAAGGATCTGTACACAATTTCTGGAAGCTGAAAATGCCCCAGATCTTCCATGGCCTGCATACTCACCAGACATGACACACATTGAGCATGTGTGGGATGCTCTGGATTGACGTGTACGACAACGTGTTCCAGTTACCGCCAACAACCAGCAACTTCGCACAGTCATTGAAGAGGAGTGGGACAACATTCCACAGCCTGATCAACTCAGGTATCTGTAACCAACAGATGCATATCTGTATTCTCAGTCATATGAAAAGAATAGGATAGGGCCTAATGAATTTATATCAATTGACTGATTTCGTCCACCACAGTCGTCTGGTTTGTTCAGTGTAGGAACGTCCACCAGAGTCGTCTGGTTTGTTCAGTGTAGAACGTCCACCAGAGTCGTCTGGTTTGTTCAGTGTAGAAACGTCCACCAGAGTCGTCTGGTTTATTCAGTGTAGAACGTCCACCAGAGTCGTCTGGTTTGTTCAGTGTAGAACGTCCACCACAGTCGTCTGGTTTGTTCAGTGTAGAACGTCCACCAGAGTCGTCTAGTTTGTTCAGTGTAGAACGTCCACCAGAGTCGTCTAGTTTGTTCAGTGTAGAACGTCCACCAGAGTCATCTGGTAGCAACTCTATTCACACTTTCTCTGCAGCGAGAAAAGAACACGTAGCTATACTACAGTGGTCTGGTAGTCGTTTAGCGTTGTCTGTCAGTCTCTCTCTCTCTCTCTACGCAACACTAGGCTAGGCTAACCAACACCACATGATTTTCCCTCTGCAGAGGCTAATGCTAATACACAGGTTTGGCCCATTGCAGAGCGCCTTAACTAACCCAAAGGTTTTCCTCCCTCTGCAGAGGCTAATGCTAATACAAAGGTTTGTCTCTTTGCGGAGCGCTATAGCTAACCCATAGGTTTTTCCCTCTGCAGAGGCTAATGCTAATACAAAGGATTGTCTCTTTGTGGAACGCTATAGCTAACCCATAGTTTTCTCCCTCTGCAGAGGCTAATGCTAATACAAAGGTTTGTCTCTTTGCGGAGCGCTAAAGCTAACCCATATGTTTCTCCCTTTGTAGAGCGCAATAGCTAACGCTACCCATAGGTTTGTCCCTCTGCAGAGGCTAATGCTAATACAAAGGTTGGTCTCTTTGCGGAGCGCTATAGCTAACCCATAGGTTTGTCCCTCTGCAGAGGCTAATGCTAATACAAAGGTTTGTCCCTCTGCAGAGGCTAATGCTAATACAAAGGTTTCTCCCTCTGCAGAGGCTAATGCTAACCCACAGGACAATGCACAGCTCCAGCCCAGCCTCTCTCTCCCTGTGAGAGAAGTGTATTATTATCAATCAAGGTAACTGTGTTATTCCCCTGGGCTAGGAGTACAGAGAGGCCCCGAACATGGACTATTAGACTACAATGACACGTAATCTCACTGTTTAACCCCATCTCATTGACTAAAGCTGAGGCCACGTGAAAATGAAAATGTTTAGTGAACCGTTTTATGAGGGGAAACATTTTGTAGATTTTCTTTAATTTAGAATGACATTAGAACGTCAAAAGACAGAGTATTTATAAAGCAGAGGACTATGGTATGTCTTTATTAAAACACATCCAAACAGAAGTGGCACGCAGGGCCTATAGACTGGAGTTGTATAGTTAACACTATAGGAAGAATACACTTTACAGGAACAACTCTGCATGAAACATGAAGGATACAACTAGCTCTTAGAGGAAGTAGGCCTACTCTGAGTAAGATGACACTATACAGGAACAACTCTTAGAGGAAGTAGGCCTACTGTGAGTAAGATGACACTATACAGGAACAACTCTTAGAGGAAGTAGGCCTACTGTGAGTAAGATGACACTATACAGGAACAACTCTTAGAGGAAGTAGGCCTACTGTGAGTAAGATGACACTATACAGGAACAACTCTTAGAGGAAGTAGGCCTACTGTGAGTAAGATGACACTATACAGGAACAACTCTTAGAGGAAGTAGGCCTACTGTGAGTAAGATGACACTATACAGGAACAACTCTTAGAGGAAGTAGGCCTACTGTGAGTAAGATGACACTATACAGGAACAACTCTTAGAGGAAGTAGGCCTACTGTGAGTAAGATGACACTATACAGGAACAACTCTTAGAGGAAGTAGGCCTACTGTGAGTAAGATGACACTATACAGGAACAACTCTTAGAGGAAGTAGTCCTACTGTGAGTAAGATGACACTATACAGGAACAACTCTTAGAGGAAGTAGTCCTACTGTGAGTAAGATGACACTATACAGGAACAACTCTTAGAGGAAGTAGGCCTACTGTGAGTAAGATGACACTATAGTTGTGTCTATACATTGATCGTCACTCACATCTTTTCACTGATTGTGATGGGTGACCTCATCGCAACAGACGATACGAGACAGATGGCATAGATTTGCTTTCAAAATCCACCTGTGTTTGGATTGATGTTGTTCCACAGAAAGGGTGGTGGTGGGGGGTGAGGATTCAAAACATAATTGATCCTAAGAGGCCAGAGGGTGACAACCATGAGCCATAATATTATCAACAACATGAAGATATTATGAAAACGAATAAAGATCTATATAGTTCTTATTTATTCACCGTTAATATTTCTAGAACCCTTCAAAACTACATATTCAAAAATTGAAATGGAATTTCTCTCTAAACTATTATACTTTCAGAGAAGCTTGCATAATATAGCAGGAAATAGATAACTGAAATTATTAGCTTTGCAAATTGTATTCAGAAAATACTATTGTAAATTCATGTATGCTCTCCATCTCTTTGGTAAAAGTGCCCACAGGGAATTGAGAGGAAAAGTCCACTATTAAAACACCTTAAGAGATATTCCATTGCTAATCCACATGTAGACCAGGGAAAAGATCATCGAGGACATCAACCACCCGATCCACGGCCTGTTCACCCCGCTATCATCCAGAAGGCCAGGTCAGTACAGGTGCATCAACGTTGGGACCGAGAGACTGAAAAACAGCTTCTATCTCAGGGCCATCAGACTGTTAAATAGCCATCACTAGCACATTAGAGGCTGCTGCGCTATATATACATAGACTTGAAATCATTGGCCACTTTAATAAATTGAACACTAGTCACTTTAATAATGTGTACATATCTTACATTACTCATCTTATATGTACATATTCTATACTATCTACTGTATCAGTCTATGCTGCTCTGGCATTGCTCGTCCATATATTTATATATTCTTCATTACATTCCTTTACTTAGATTTGTGTGTGTTGGGTATAGGTTGTGATATTGTTAGTTAGTACTTATTACAGCACTGTTGGAGCTAGAAACACAAGCAATTTGCTACACTCGCAATAACATCTGCCCAACACAGGTATAAATAAAATGTATTCAAATGTAATTTGATTTGAACCTAGAAGAAAGATCTCCTTAGTTCCAAGTGTTTTCATTACCCCTCAAACAGTCCTGAGAAATGTTTCCTTAATATTTCCATTAACTTGTGCAGTGATTTTTTTTTTTATATTGACATTTAAAAAATGGATTCAACAATTACCTGCTGCGATGCATTTCCATGGAACTGTCTTGCGTTGATAAAAAAACAGCTGAACGTAATGACGTCATAATCTAAAAAGATTAAACATTCCGCAAAAAAACCTAGTGTTAAATATCCATTTAGAAAAATTGTTCATTTAATAAATTGGTGACAGCCTGTATACCCTCCCACCTTTTTCATGTCTCAGGTAGCCCGCAAATGCCAGCATGGGGATAGAACGCAAAAAAATCCTAATATTTGAGTCATAATTCTCATACGCTAACGTATCGCCAAAGGTCCGTTCCCGTTTCCGTGGGGAAACTTGCACTCCTTGAAGATCTTTATATAATTGGATGGTGAAACTTACATCCAGCCAACCAGAAAAGCAATGTGAAGAAATTCAGGCATTCTTGAAAGTCAGGACAATCTTTGTCCTGTAAATATATATTTTTACCTTTTTAAATAGGTAGATTTAGCAAGTAGTAGGCGTTTAAAATGAAATACAGAGTGGAGTTTTATAGTTACCTGACGACATCCCCTGCACCCCGTACTTTCAAAATTATTTGGCAATCAGTTTCCATCATAATTTGTCGCAAATAAGACCCTTTTTGACCCTGTCAAACAGAGGTGATGTTGATTTTCAGAATATTTCACGGAATCTGACGTTTCCAGTGTTTGTATTTTTTAAGTTTTTTTTGCCACATTGGTTTTGTCGAATAATCCTGGGTCAATGGAAACCTGCCTAGTGACTCAAAACAGTCTGCGACTTGACTGGTACTGTTATACATCAAATAGCATTTAAAGTCTGGAGTTTCCACAAAGCTCCTTGGATCTGGATCCTCAGAGGCCTATCTGATCTAACTACATCAAGACGTTTCTCATCAGGAGTTACCAGTCATACAGACTGCATAATATGAAAGGTTACATATTACAACAAACTTGGAAGCTATATTGTTTCCTTGAACAACAATACCCCTATGTAATACCGGTCAAAGGTTTTAGGACACCTACTCATTCAAGGGTTTTTCTTTATTTTGACTATTTTCCACATTGTAGAATAATAGTGAAGACATCAAAACTATGAAATAACACATATGGAATCATGTAGTAACCAAAAAAGTGTTAAACAAATAAAAACATGACCCAACACACCTCCAGGCTGTGTAAGGGATATTTGACCAAGAAGGAGAGCGATGGAGTGCTGCATCAGATGACCTGGCCTACACAATCCCCCGACCTCAACCAGTCGGATTGCAGAGTGAAGGAAAAGCAGCCAACATATGCTCAGCATATGAGGTAACTCCGTCAATACCATTGCAAAAGCAATCCAGGTGGAGCTGTTTGAGAGAATGCCAAGAGTGAGCAAAGCTGTCATCAAGAAAAAACGATGGTCATTTGAAGAATCTCAAATATAAAATATATTTAGATTTGTTTAACACTTACTACATAACAGTTACTATATAATTCCTTATGTGTTATTTCATAGTTTTTATGTCTTCACTATTATTCTACAATGTAGAAAATAGTTAAAAATGAAGACAAAACATTGAATGGGTAGGTGTTCTAAAACGGTTGAACAGTGTAAAGGGTATTGCAGGTACAACATTATATACTGAGTCGAAATGCTCTTGAACAAATCCTCAAGGGGCATTTTGCTGTTGCACCTTGGTCTACAGATACAGAATGACACCTTGGTCTACAGATACAGAATGACACCTTGGTCTACAGATACAGAATGACACCTTGGTCTACAGATACAGAATGACACCTTGGTCTACAGATACAGAATGACACCTTGGTCTACAGATACAGAATGACACCTTGGTCTACAGATACAGAATGACACCTTGGTCTACAGATACAGAATGACACCTTGGTCTACAGATACAGAATGACACCTTGGTCTACAGATACAGAATGACACCTTGGTCTACAGATACAGAATGACACCTTGGTCTACAGATACAGAATGACACCTTGGACTACAGATACAGAATGACACCTTGGTCTACAGATACAGAATGACACCTTGGACTACAGATTTAGAATGACACCTTGGACTACAGATATAGAATGACACCTTGGACTACAGATACAGAATGACACCTTGGACTGTAGATACAGAATGACACCTTGGACTGTAGATACAGAATGACACCTTGGACTACAGATACAGAATGACACCTTGGACTACAGATACAGAATGACACCTTGGACTGTAGATACAGAATGACACCTTGGACTACAGATACAGAATGACACCTTGGACTACAGATACAGAATGACACCTTGGACTACAGATACAGAATGACACCTTGGACTACAGATACAGAATGACACCTTGGTCCACAGCTTTAGAATGACAAACTGGCTGATACTACCTTAATGATGACATGTTATTCCTGACAAAATACTGGAAGGGGAATGGAGCGGTTCGATGCTGAGTTCAACATTTTGGCTGTCACCGTTAATTGTACAGCTTCTCCTTCAACGTCGTAGCCGTTGCCTTTAAATTGCTGAGATACAGAGAATCCATCTACAGTTATTGACTGGAGACTAGTTGTTCCTTCTAAAGGGCAAGAGATGAGGTGAAGCATGTGTCTGCTCCTCCTCCACGCTGCTGACAATCACTATCAAGCCCTGATTGCAAAACAACCGTTACTTGATAGAATGTAACAGGGTGCATTTTACTGGTCTCCTAACTGTGTACATCTACCACCTAGGAAACCATAGGCCCATGAGCAGTATGCGGTCTGAACTAATATCTCAGTAAAAAGAAATACAATCATCATAGCATCTTATTAATGCTTCATCACGTCATCAAGTATTGATACAAATAATCACTGAACCTCCTTCTGAGCTGCAGAGAGAGACTTAGTAGGAGATGCAATCAAAAAGAACTGGTGATTATCATCCTTGGTTTTCCTAGCTGTTGAAGTGTAACGAGATATCCTGCTTTGTTAACATCCTTGATTGCAGTAATTATGGATATCAGGATAATTATCAATAGATTTTTGTTGAAAAGTCTTTTTTTTTCTACACTGGGAAAACAACAACTTCTCCATGATATAGAGCTTGACATTTATTCAGTGTGACACTAAAAAAAACGGATTTCAAAACTGAGCTAAATGGATCTCTGTGCAATCGCTCTGTTCCACTCAAAATGTACACCTCTGGGTAAACCACCCAAGGAATCTCCAAGAACGTTTAAATCAGTTTTACCAAATTTCTATCAGCATTTTAAATGTGCAACTAGAGGGAAAAAAAAACTCTAGACCAGCTTTACTCCACAAACAGAGACACGTGCAAAGCTCTCCCTCGCCCTCCATTTGGCAAATCTGACCATAACTCTATCCTGATTCCTGCTTACACGCAAAAATTGAAGCAGGAAGCACCAGTGACTCGGTCTATAAAAAAGTGGTCAGATGAAGCAATGCTAAACTGCTGGACTGTTGTGCTATCAGAGACAGGAACGTCGTCCCCACAGTGACCGTACGTACATACCCCAACCAGAAGCCATGGATTACAGGAAACATTCGCACTGAACTAAAGGGTAGAGCTGCAGCTTTCAAGGAGCGGGACTCTAATCCGGAAGCTTTTCAGAAATCCCGCTACGCCCTCCGACGAACCATCAAACAGGCAAAGAGTCGATACCGGACTAAGATTGAATTGTACTACACCGGCTCCGACGCTCGTTGGATGTGGCAGGGCTTGCAAACTATTACAGACTACAATGGAAGAACAGCCGAGAGCTGCACAGTGACACAAGACTACCAGATGAGCTAATAACTTCTATGCTCGCTTTGAGACAAGTATCACTGAAACATGCAAGAGAGCATCAGCTGTTCTGGACGACAGTGTGATCACGCTCTCCGCAGCCGATGTGAGTAAGACCTTTAAACAAGTTAACATTCACAAGGCCACTGGTCCTGACGGATTACCAGAATGTGTACTCCGAGCATGCTCTGACCAACTGGCAAGTGTCTTCACTGACATTTTCAACCTCTCCCTGTCTGAGTATGTAATACCAACATGTTTCAAGCAGACCACCATTGTCCCTGTGCCCAAGAACACTAAGGTAACCTGCCTAAATTACTACCAACCCGTAGCACTCACATCTGTAGCCATGAAGTGCTTTGAAAGACAGGTCATGGCTCACATCAACACCATTATCCCAGAAACCCTAAATCCACTCCAATTTGAATAACGCCCCAACAGATCCACAGATGATGCAATTTCTTTTGAACTCCACACTGCCCTTTCACACCTGGACAAAAGGAACACCTCTGTGAGAATGCTATTCATTGACTACGGCTAAAATTGCAACACCATAGTGCCCTCAAAGCTCATCACAAAGCTAAGGACTCTGGGACTAAACACCTCCCTTTGCAACTGAATCCTGGAATTCCTGACGGGCCACCCCCAGGTGGTATGGTAGATAATAACACATCCACCATGCTGATCCTCAACACATGGGCCCCTCAGGGGTGCTATTCTTACTTGTTGTTATTCTTACTTTTTTTTGTATTTTCGTAAAACTGCGTTGTTGGTAAAGTTAAGGGCTTGTAAGTAAGCATTTCACTGTAAGGTCTACACCTGTTGTGTTTGGCGCATGTGACAAAAACAATGTGTTTAGAATTTGTTCATTGTATTCTAATGGTTTTGTTACTGGGTCCACAGTTACTGGGTCCTTCAGTCCACAGCCTCCCAGGTCTATCTGACATAGCAGGAGACACTTCAGTCCACAGCCACCCAGGTCTATCTGACGTAGCAGGAGACACTTCAGTCCACAGCCTCCCAGGTCTATCTGATGTAGCAGGAGAGACTTCAGTCCACAGCCTCCCAGGTCTAACTGATGTAGCAGGAGACACTTCAGTCCACAGCCTCCCAGGTCTATCTGATGTAGCAGGAGAGACTTCAGTCCACAGCCTCCCAGGTCTATCTGATGTAGCAGGAGAGACTTCAGTCCACAGCCTCCCAGGTCTAACTGATGTAGCAGGAGACACTTCAGTCCACAGCCTCCCAGGTCTAACTGATGTAGCAGGAGACACTTCAGTCCACAGCCTCCCAGGTCTAACTGATGTAGCAGGAGACACTTCAGTCCACAGCCTCCCAGGTCTATCTGATGTAGCAGGAGAAACTTCAGTCCACAGTCTCCCAGGTCTAACTGAGAAACAAAGCTACTCCTTCTCTGTCTGTGTTAGTTGAATCAGAGACCTGGGCATCTCCTGGGTGTGACAGACAGACAGCGTTCTATAGCAGTATTGTAATTCACTTTCTTTCTCTGCTGGGGCTCTCTACTCGCTCTATTCTCTAGCCCTGGGCCTCAGCACTGAAGTGAGCAGCATCAAGTACACTGATCTGAATTAAGGGAGGGGTGAGGGGGGTGAATGGAGGAATCTCACACAGTCACAGCTATGCACAGGGCTCCATAATGTAATGCTTATGGATTTGGAGGCAGAGGAAGCAATAAAAATAATGAATTTGCTTTTAAAAGACTGCTATTAGGAGCTCTTGACATGAAACCTTTATTTCCGCACATGGTTAGCTAGGTTGTTACCTCTGCGTGAGGGAAGACAAAGAAAAGTCAGGAAGGAACATGAAGGATAAGGGAGGATTGGGAAGGGGAGAGAAGCATTAATGACAGGTATTCATTGGAGACGTGGCTTCTTCTGACAGCTGCTAATTTTCCTCCTGTTGCCCTTCCATTGTGAAGAGGGGGGCGACGTGACAATCATCTGCAATCAACTGAGTTTACGGAGAAAATAACATGATGATTTTTTCAATATGTAAGGAGAGAGAGAGAGAGAGAGAGAGAGAGAGAGAGAGAGAGAGAGAGAGAGAGAGAGAGAGAGAGAGAGATACAGAGAGATACAGAGGGAGAGAGATACAGAGGGAGAGGGAGAGATATACAGAGAGAGAGATACAGAGAAAGATACAGAGATACAGAGATACAGAGAGAGATACAGATATACAGAGATACAGAGAGAGAGAGAGAGATACAGAGATACAGAGAGAGAGAGCTACAGAGATACAGAGAGAGAGAGAGATACAGAGATACAGAGAGAGAGAGAGAGATACAGAGATACAGAGAGAGAGAGAGAGCTACAGAGATACAGAGAGAGAGAGAGATACAGAGATACAGAGAGAGAGAGAGAGATACAGAGATACAGAGAGAGAGAGAGATACAGAGAGAGAGAGAGATACAGAGAGAGAGAGATACAGAGAGAGAGATACAGAGAGAGACAGAGAACGTGAGAGAGAGAGAGACAGAGAGAGAGAGATACAGAGAGAGAGACATACAGAGAGAGAGACATACAGAGCGAGAGACATACAGAGAGAGACAGAGAGAGAATGTGTGAGAGAGAGAGACATACAGAGAGAGAGAGATAGAGAGAGAGAGAGAGAGAGAAATAGAGAGTGTTGAATGTTGGTCAACGTATATCATAACAGTACCAAACAGCTAACGACGTAATCTACCGTACAAGAGGCCATTACACACTGATTTCATCTTCCCTTTTTAGAGATGCCATGTCATTAACCAGTTAAATGTCAATGTAATCTAAAATGTAATCTAAAATGTAATCCCGCTAAGTAATTATTCATGACAGGGCCATAAATACTAATTAGTAATACTGCATACTCCAAGACAGGTTACAATCTCACCTTTCTGCTAAAAATATTTCTTATAAATTGCTCATTTTTTGAGGACACGCACAAGGACACATTTACAAAATATTAAAATATGAAATATTTGAAATGATGTATTTCTGTTGCAGCAAATCATGCACAGAACGAGCAGTTTGGCTGGTGGCATTGTCATGCTGGAGGGTCATGTCAGGATGAGCCTGCAGGAAGGGTACCACATGAGGGAGGAGGATGTCTTCCCTGTAACGCACAGCGTTGAGATTGCCTACAATAACAAGCTCAGTCCGATGATGCTGTGACACATCGCCCCAGACCATGACGGACCCTCCACCTCCAAATTGATCCCGCTCCAGAGTACAGGCCTCGGTGTAACGCTCATTCCTTCGACGATAAACGCAAATCCGACCATCACCGCTGGTGAGACAAAACCACAACTCGTCAGTGAAGAGCACTTTTTGCCAGTCCAGTCTGGTCCAGTGACAGTGGGTTTGTGCCCATAGGTGACGTTGTTGCCGGTGATGTCTGGTGAGGGCCTGCCTTACAACAGGCCTACAAGCCCTCAGTCCAGCCTCTCTCAGCTTATTGCAGACAGGCTGAGCACTGATGGAGGGATTGTGCGTTCCTGGTGTAACTCGGGCAGTTGTTGTTGCCATCCTGTACCTGTCCCGCAGGTGTGATGTTCGGATGTACCGATCCTGTGCAGGTGTTATTACACTTGGTCTGCCACTGCGAGGACAATCAGTTGTCCGTCCTGTCTCCCTGTAGCGCTGTCTTAGGCGTCTCACAGTACGGACATTGCAATTTATTGCCCTGGCCACATCTGCAGTCCTCATGCCTCCTTCCAGCATGCCTAAGGCACGTTCATGCAGATGAGCAAGGACCCTGGACATCTTTCTTTTGGTGTTTTTCAGAGTCAATAGAAAGCCCTCTTTAGTGTCCTAGTTTTCATAACTGTGACCTTAATTGCCTACCGTCTGTAATCTGTTAGTGTCTTAACGACCGCTCCACAGGTGCATGTTCATTATTTGTTTATGGTTCATTGAGCAAGCATGGGAAACAGTGTTTAAACCCTTTACAATGAAGATCTGTGAAGTTATTTGGATTTTTACAAATTATCTTTGAAAGACAGGGTCCTGAAAAAGGGACATTTCTTTTTCTGCTGAGTTAATTTGTATGTTTAGTGTGCATATTTTCTAAAGGTCTTTTGATCAAAACGTCACAAGGAGCTTTGTCTTCCTGAACTCGTTAGGAACTCGTCTTTCATCTCATAATAATCGTGTCCATCAACGACAAACAGGAAGTGTTTTTTAAATTCAAATCTATGATATTTTTTTGTTTTTGTTTTAATTATTAACTTTGATAAAGTCGGCTATTAATTGATCTCTGAATGTGCTAGAGTAATGAATCGAAGGATTGCAGGCATGTGCTTTGTCAGTGGCTGTGACATACGATTCAGCCAGGAGTCGATGGGAAAGTCGGGAAATGAAATAGTAGGATAGGCATCCCAGCTTTTTTACCAGTGTCAGATTTCACATTCTACATCGCACAGTCGGAAAAAAAGATATGAGAACCAGGGCTAAAGCTCAATGCAAGCCATTTCCATCTACGGTGTCCATAGATCAATTTATAAGCGAAAGTTGAAACCGGTACCAGAACCCCTCAGGTCCAGGGGAACTTTACATCTATTCAAATGTTATTAAAAACACTTCCTTTGGCTCAATAATCAAATCAAATGCCGCCTCAATGATAAGGCATTTTCTGAAGCTTAAGTGAAGTTGTAAACAAGAGAGTCAATGAAGGGCAGAGAAACAAACCTGGGTTCAAATCCTATTCGAAATCTTTCAAATACTTACACAGTTTGCTCTAGTCTGCCTGGAGCGCAAGATTGGCGCGGTTTACCGTTTTACGACTATTCAATTCCTCCATTAAGTCAGGGAAGCTCAATCAAGCACCGATTTAAGGATTTTTAATTATTTTGAATGGTATTTGAACCCACCCAGGTCTGGTGTGAAATGTAAAAGTCCCGATTTACCACTCACAGCTAGCTGCCCACGACTGCTGCCTGAGAAGAACGCAATTAAGCAAACTAGCCATCTCTCAGACCAAACGTCACCACAGTTTGTGGGTAGCTTTCAGGGCTCTATTCAATCAGATTCGCTTTAGCCGACATCCGCAGGTGAAACTGGGTTAGAGGTGTCAAATCAACAAGCGGCTTCCCGCATTATACCTAAAGTCGCATTAAGAGAAATCACATGCAGTCTTGTTTTCCAAGTATAAACACTTGAACGTGAGATGTAATCTACACCTCGATTAAGCTGATCGAAATCATCATTATTTCTAATTAATAATTTTCAATTTGAGCCTTTATTATTTCTATATAGCCTACACTTTCTTGTTGTGAACTTCTGAGGGAGTGGGATGGCTGTAGCTGAGGAAATATGATATAAAGAAGTTGCTCAGCGATTTGTAACAGCTCCCAATGCAGTTACACGACTGACACCACGTAGAAATAAACATCAACTCTGTAGTTGTCGGTTATCGCCGGGTTTTAACGCTTCATCCGATTGAATCAAGGCCTTAATCTAATTTGTTCCACTTCACATCTTATTAACGTTATGTTTGTTTTATTGCAGTAAGGATGAGGACTGTGGAGGTATACAGAATAGCATGGTTGTTGTGTTCATCACTCAACATTTTGTTGGCTTGATGTTTTGTTTTTGGAGACAGTATTTTGTCCTATGATGTAAACACTTCATTTCCCCTCTGGGAAAATGTAAGGCCATTAAAGAGAGTTGTCTGGTAATGGCTGAAGAAGGTCCAGCTCATTAACCACAGAGACAGAGTAGGGAAGAGAGGGAGAATAACCACAGGAGAGGTTTAATACTATTTGTTGCCCAGTATGACTGTAAACCAAATCAAATCAAGTCAAATGAGTCTAATTCTCCATCGCATTGTATTCTGTAGATTAAAATTAATTGAAAAAGTAATTCTGATTTACATTTATTTTTCTTGTTTGGATAACCACTTTATCAATGCTCTTTTAAACCCATGTCTCCCACTATCCTTCACATACAGTACTTCCAATGGTTACTCTAACTGAACACAAATCCCCCGTCTCTCTCTATCTCTTTCTCCACATCATTTGACTCTGGGGCCGACCGTGGGTCTCCCTGTTAGGGTTAGGGTTAGTAATACACAGGGCCCAGTAATACACAGGGCCCAGTAATACACAGGGCCCAGTAATCCCGCAGAAGGCCAAACTGCTGCACATACACTTCAAAGGGGGCTGAAGAACAATCCTTGGCTTAGAGAAAAGAACGACACTGGCTGTCGTTGGCGACCGCTTCCCTCTTGCCTGCGCTTCAGAATGCCCATAGCCAAGAAAAACATGTTCAAAACATGAATTCGTACCTTGTGCTGTTGGGCTACTAAATACAGCGTTAATTGTATTGGTATATGTACTTATCTATTTAACAGTTGGGGCAGCAGTCAGTTTTTGAGTGAATGTATCAATGTCCTCTATGTTTTTTAGTGTATGCAGTACGATGGACTGACTGGTTTAAATGTGTCTGATGAATGTATGTGTATGTGATACTTTTAATGGAAGGTGATACGAAAGAAAAATGTCCATCCTGGATGGGACAATAAAGTTTTATTCTATTCTAATTTCCATGTCCCCAAGTTCTGTCAGCAAGTCCCCTCCCATCCCCCTAGAGCAGAGAGGAGGAAGGAATGTGGAGAATTCTAGAATTCTAAAATCATTCTAATGACCTACTTCAGTTGCACCCCTGGAGCAATCTATTCCGGCAGCCAGCAGAATGCATAATAACAACAGCTGAGAGTTTAGGTACAGCGGTAGGAAATGGGTAAGAAGTAATGAAAGTCAAATAAAATAGACAACGCGAATCAAGGCATTTCTACTTGATAACTGTTTAGCTTTATCCGACAGTATGCTATTCATAAATGAACTGTATGTCTCCATGCATCTAATTTCTCCATCAATTCTACACTGGCTGATGTCTGTGTCACGTCAATTCACACATCTTGACACAATGATGGAAAATATCAATTGAAATCATTGGTCTGCCATAAAAGGTTATGATCTAAGAAATCTTGTTATGAACAATATTTTCATATAGCCTCTGCCGACATATAGCCTCCGAAAACATATAGCCTCCGAAAACATATAACCTCTGAAAACATATAGCCTCTGAAAACATATAGCCTCTGAAAACATATAGCCTCTGAAAACATATAGCCTCTGAAAACATATAGCCTCTGAAAACATATAGCCTCTGAAAACATATAGCCTCTGAAAACATATAGCCTCTGAAAACATATAGCCTCTGAAAACATATAACCTCTGAAAACATATAGCCTCTGAAAACATATAGCCTCTGAAAACATATAGCCTCTGAAAACATATAGCCTCTGAAAACATATAGCCTCTGAAAACATATAGCCTCTGAAAACATATAGCCTCCGCAAACTGAATCGTGACGGAGGTTGCCTTTTCTTTAAACTTTTGAGGAGGATGCTCCCCCCTCTCTTGTCTCTATGGTCCTTATGTTCTGAGCTAAAGGTTTTAAGCGATAGGACGCTAAAATAAGAGCTTAGCAGTGTTTTATACATGACTTCAGTAAAACCAGGATTCCTTTGAATCAAAACAACCTTTCTATACTACAACTTGGATTGTTACCAAGTCTTCTTTTACGCAGCATCAACAAACATGATGCGAAGCTTCATTTGTGTTTTTGTCTGTGTGTGTGTGTGTGTGTGTGTGCTTGCGTGTGTGTGTGTGTGTGTGTGTGTGCATATTTGTGTGTGTGTGTGTGTGTGTGTGTGCTTGCGTGTGTGTGTCTGTGTGTGTGTGCTTGCGTGTGTGTGTCTGTGTGTGTGTGTGTGTGTGTGCTTGCGTGTGTGTGTGTGTGTGCTTGCGTGTGTGTGTCTGTGTGTGTGTGCTTGCGTGTGTGTGTCTGTGTGTGTGTGTGCATACTTGTGTGTGTGTGTGTGTGTGTGTGTGTGTGTGTGTGTGCTTGCGTGTGTGTGTCTGTGTGTGTGTGTGTGTGTGTGTGTGTGTGCTTGCGTGTGTGTCTGTGTGTGTGTGCTTGCGTGTGTGTGTCTGTGTGTGTATGTGTGTGTGTGTATACTTGTGATTGTCTGTGCATCATATCTCTCCCCGTGCGTGAACACTGTGAGGGAGGGAATATGTTCACATGTTGGTTTAACCATGCCGAAAGATAGATGCTCTAATTACAAGCTACATAGATAAGACGTGTCATGCAGTGTTGAGCGTAAGTAAATGTCCAGGTGGGTATTGAGAAAGGAGGTATGTGACGTTTCCTCTTCTCTCTTCCAGTCCTTTCCTTTCTACTCATCTCCTCTCCTCCTCTCCTTTTCTCATCTCCTCTCCTCCTCCTCCTCCTCCTCCTCCTCCTCCTCCTCCTCCTCCTCCTCCTCCTCCCATCTTCTGCCCCTCTTCTCTTCTCCTCCTTCCCCTCTCCTCTCCTCCTCTCTCCTCTCCTCCCCATTCCCTTCTATCCTCTCCTCCCCGCTCCTGTTCCTCATCCTCCTCCTGCTCTTCCTCTTCCTCCTCCCCCTCCCCTCCCCTTCTCTCCTTCTTCCCTTCTCCTCTCCTCCTCTCCTCTCTCCTCTCCTCCCCGCTCTTCCCCCCTTCCTCCTCCTCTTCCTCTCTTCCTCCTCCTGCTCCTCCTCTTTCTCCTCCTCCCCCTTCCTTTCCTCTCCCTTCCTCTGCTCTCCCCTCTCTTTCAATGTCTCTCTCCACAGGCTTTGTCCCCCACTGGCGTGTCTGCATGATACGCTGTGCTGACTCTCTCTCCCCAACCCAAACTAAATGAGGCTGCATAGCTAATTGCTTGTAAAAAACATTTTCCCCAAACGAGCCACAGTCAGCTGGGCCTCAGATATCCTATAAGGCAATTATGACACAGTGTCCCAGAGTGTCAGTCTCTACAATTACTTTTATTTTGGATTGGCATTGAGACCTAAGTAACTGACTGTCTCATCCCATCCTTCTAATGTGTTGATTAAGTATGAGAGCGAGAGAGAGACAGAAATGCATTTGCAGATTTTACGGTGATTAGGTTTGGTTTGAAGATTCACTGGCTCAAACGTAACAAGATCCAAAACGTTTTTGATTGTTCGAGGGATTTGTAGGAAAACCAAAGCTTAACGCTTGTAAATGAAAGTAGAGAGGAACTGTTTCAGTCAAGCTAAAACAGAATGATGTCAATTATATTATTTATTTATTATTATATTATAGTTATTGTTGTTTAAACGTTGTTATTGACTGACTATGCCTGCTAATCAATCAACCCCTCAATCAATCAACCCCTCAATCAATCAACCCCTCAATCAATCAACCCCTCAATCATTCAACCCCTCAATCAATCAACCCCTCAATCAATCAACCCCTCAATCAATCAACCCCTCAATCATTCAACCAACCCACCAACCAACCACCTAAACCACCAACCACCTAAACAATTAATCAAGAATTTTCATCTATATTTTTCATAGCTGTCTATATACTACCGCAGACCGATGCTAGCATTAAGACACCACTCAATGAGCTGTACAACGGCCATAAACAAACAGGTAAACGCTCATCCAAAGGCGGCACTCCTAGTGGCCGGGGACTTTAATGCAGAGAAACTCAAATAAGTTTTACCTAATTTCTATCAGCATGTTAAATGTGCAACCAGAGGGGGAAAAAAAGACCACCTTTACTCCACAGCGTACAAAGCTCTCCCTCACCCTCCATTTTGTAAATCTGACCATAATTCTATCCTCCTGATTCCAGCTTACAAGCTAAAAATAATGCAGGAAGCACCAGTGACTCGGTCAATAAGAAAGTGGTCAGATGAAGCAGATGCTAAGCTACAGACTGTTTTGCAGCACAGACTGGAATATGTTCCGGGATTCCTCCGATGGCATTCAGGAGTACATCACATCAGTCACTGGATTCATCAATAAGTGCATCAATGAAGTCGTCCCCACAGTGACCGTACGTACATACCTCAACCAGAAGCCATGGATTACGGGCAACATCCGCACTGAGTTAAAGGGTAGAGCTGCCGGTTTCAAGGAGCGGGACACATCCCGCTATGCCCTCCAACGAACCATCAAACAGGCAAACTGTCAATACAGGACTACAATTGACTCATACTACACCGTCTCAGATGCTCGTCAGATGTGGCAGGGCTTGCAAACTACTACAGACTACAAGGGGAAGCACAGCCGAGAGCTGCCCAGTGACACGAGCCGACCAGACAAGCTACACTGAAGCATGCATGAGAGCACCAGCTGTTCCGGGCGACTGTGTGATCACGCTCTCCGTAGCCGATGTGAGTAACACCTTTGAACAGGTCAACATTCACAAGGCCGCAGGGCCAGACGGATTACCAGGACGTGTACTCCGAGCATGCGCAAACCAACTGGCAAGTGTCTTCACTGACATGTTTAACCTGTCCCTGACTGAGTCTTTAATACCAACATGTTTCAAGCATACCAATGGTGTTGATGTGGTCATGGCTCACATCAACACAATTATCCCAGAAACCCTAAACCCACTCCAATTTGCATACCGCACCTACAGATCCACAGATGATGCAATCTCTATTGCACTCCACACTGCCCTTTCCCACCTGGACAAAAGGAACACCTATGTGAGAATGCTATTCATTGACTACAGCTCAGAGTTCAACAACATAGTGCCCTCAAAGCTCTTCACTAAGCTAAGGACCATGGGACTAAAAACCCCCCTCTGCAACTGGATCCTGAAAATCCTGACGGGTCACCCCCAGATGGTAAGGGTAGGTAACAACACATCCCCCACGATAATCCTCAACACAGGGGCCCCTCAGGGGCGTGTGCTCAGTCCCCACCTTTACTATCTGCACGACCAGGCACAACTCCAACACCATCATTAAGTTTGCTGATGACACAACAGTGGTAGGCCTGATCACCGACAACGATGAGACAGCCAATAGGGAGGAGATAAGAGACCTGACAGTGTGGTGCAAGGACAACAACCTCTCCCTCAATGTGATCAAGACAAAGTAAATGATTGGGGACTACAGGAAAAGGAGGACCGAGCATGTCCCCATTCTCATCGACGGGACTGTAGTGGAGCAGGTCGATTGCTTCAAGTTCCTTGGTGTCCACATCACCAACAAACTAACATGGTCCAAACACACCAAGACAGTCATGAAGAGGGCACGACAAAACCTATTCCCCCTCAGGAGACTGAAAAGATTTGGCATTGGTCCTCAGATCCTCAAAAGGTTCTACAGCTGCACCATCGAGAGCATGCTGACGGGTTTCATCACTGCCTGGTTTGGCAAATGCTCAGCCTCCGATCGCCAGGCACTACAGAGGGTAGTGCATACGGCCCAGTACATCACTGGGGCCAAGCTTCCTGCCATCCAGAACCTCTATACCAGGCGGTGTCAGAGGAAGGCCATAAAAATTGTCAAACTCCAGCCACCCTGGTCATAGACTGTTCTCTTTGCTACTGCACGGCAGCGGTACCGGAGCGCCAGGTCAAGGTCCAAAACGCCTCTTAACAGCGTCTACCCCCGTGCCATAAGACTCCTAAACAGCTAATCAAAGGACTACACAGACACCTCTTTTACGGTGTTGCTGCTCTCTGTTTATAATCTCTGCATAGTCACATTAATTCTACCTACATGTGCATATTATCTCAATTACCTCAAATAACCGTTGCCCCCGCACATTGACTATTTTTCTGTACCTCTTGTATATAGCCTCGCTTGTTATTTTTACTGCTGCTGTTTAATTATTTGTAACTTTTATTTTCTATTTTTTACTTATCTATTTTTTACTGGACACTTATTATTATTATTTTTTATTAACTTCTTTAAGCATTGTTGGTTTAGGGCTTGTAAGTACGCATTTCACTGTAAGGTCTACTACAACTGTTGTATTCGGCGCATGTGACAAATCAAATTTGACTTGATTTGATTTAAATGTTCTATGTCAAGTATGACTGCATTTACACAATAAAGCGTCTCCAGATGTTTGACAGAACCCATTACGGTCAAAGAGATGCTCAGCATCTTCAACGGCCATATTTGTCTACAATAGACAATCTCGTTAACTTTTCTGTTATCTCTATAATCAGATACCACTGCTGGGGAAATTCAATTACCTTGACAGAGACTGTGGTAAATTGAGAAATCAAAGACAATATTTGGGGGAGATATTAAACTGTCAGCGTGATGGCGGTTGGCGCGGTTGGGGGCAGACAGTTAACTGCATCTCAAATGTCACCCTATTCCCTTTTCCCCCCATAGGGCTTTGGTTAAAAGTAGTGCACTACATAGGGAATAGTGTGCCATTTGGGACACACACACACACTGTGTGAATAAGCGTCGTTGCCCTAATGAGTCCCAAGGACAACAGGAGTCAGGTGTCAGAAGAGATCAACATCCTAGTTACATGAAGTACGGGTGAATCTGGGACCTCAGCCGTGGAGCCACGGCTCAGTGTTCTGTTGTTTGGGATCATGTCAGGAGGAATTAGACACAGCAGGGCTCCGCTCCGTGAGGCGTGAGATCCAGGGCACATCAGGGGCCCATCCAGCAGGGCTCTGCGCCCAGCCATGGTGGACCTATCAGGGGGATGGTTCTCTTGGGAAGTGGGTCCCGTCTGGAAAAGTTTTGGTGCTGATTCAGCCTCACTACCTGTGTGCTCTCAAGCACAGTGACAGTCCAGCCTGGCCTGGGAGACCACACCACCTGAGCCAATGTAACAGAGTTGGTTCAGTGACCACACTCAAGTGATGGGAAACCTTGCTTTAATCTGTTATAGATTAAGGGCCTATACATTTGGAATGCCTGGATAAAATGTTTTGACCTAAACAGTTGCATCAATTCCTAGGCTTTGGCTAAGCGAGCTAATGCTTTGTTCTGGAATAGATGAGACCCGGGTCCGAGACGTGCCAGATCACAGCCAGGCCCTACCAAGCTGAGGCTGCTAGATCCCAGTCTGGACTGGTCTGTCCCTTCAGAGAACCACGGCTACATGAGTGGAGTCATTACAGATCAGTTGGCCCCTATGCATGAACCCATCTTCTCATTTACTTTGAGTCCTCACTCTACAGTGTGTACTAGCATGTGTTTGGAGGATGGAGAGGAGGTTGATGGGTGGAGGGGGAGGGAAGTGTGGAGAGAAGGGTGGAGGGTGGAGAGGAGGGTGGAGAGTGGAGAGGAGGGTGGAGTGGAAGGTGGAGAGGAGGGTGGAGAGGAGGGTGGAGGGGGAGTGAAGGGTAGAGAGAAGGGTGGAGGGTGGAGAGTGAAGAGGATGGTGGAGGGTGGAGAGGAGGGTGGAGAGGAGGGTGGAGAGGAGGGTGGATGTTTGAGTGGAGGGTGGAGGGGGAGTGAAGGGTAGAGATAAGGGTGGAGGGTGGAGAGGAGTGTGGAGAGTGAAGAGGAGGGTGGAGGGTGGAGAGGAGGGTGGATGGGGAGTGAAGGGTAGAGAGAAGGGTGGAGGGTGGAGAGGAGAGTGGAGAGGACGGTGGATGATAGAGAGGAGGGTGGAGGGGGAGTGAAGGGTAGAGAGAAGGGTGGAGAAGAGGGTGGAGAGTGGAGTGGAGGGTAGAGAGAAGGGTGGAGGGTGGAAGGGAAGGTGGAGAAGAGGGTGGAGGATGGAGTGGGGGGTGGAGAGGAGGGTGGAGAGTAGAGAGGAAGGTGGAGAGGAGGGTGGAGGGTGGAGAGGAGGGTTTCAGAGTAGGGTGGAGGGTGGAAGGGAGGGTGGAGAAGAGGGTGGGGGATGGAGTGGAGGGTGGAGAGGAGGGTGGAGGATGGAGTGGAGGGTGGAGAGGAGGGTGGAGTGGAAAGTGGAGAGGAGGGTGGAGAGGAGGGTGGAGAGGAGGGTTTGAGAGTAGGGTGGAGGGTGGAAGGGAGGGTGGAGAAGAGGGTGGAGGATGGAGTAGAGGGTGGAGAGGAGGATGGAGTGGAGAGGAGGGTGGAGTGGAAAGTGGAGAGGAGGGTGGAGAGGAGGGTGGAGGGGGGAAAGGAGGGTGGAGGATGGAGGGGAGGGGGGAGAGGAGGGTGGAGAGGAGGGTGGAGGGTGGGGTGGAAGGGAGGGTGGAGAGGACAGTGGAGAGGAGGGTGGAGGGTGGAGGGGAGGGTTGAGATGACTTGTTAAAAGCATTGACCAGCTGTCGATATAAAATCTGTGCTCCCTTTTGACTGCATCAATTTCACGCTTAGTTTTTTTTTATATGTCAGCACTGTTTTGGCAGCCACAAAATCATTTGCTCCTGCAATGCCCCATCTCACCCATTCAGATAGGAGGTTAAAGGGGAACGCTCTGTGAACTGTGTTGAACTCAAAGTCAAACTGGGTGAGAGAAGAGGAAGCTTTTGAACTGAGGGTTGGATCTAATTTTCTGGTCTGACAGAGGATTTTGGAATGTGTGAAAGTCTGACCAGTTCTCAACATTGGATTTTTTGAAAGAGACTTTAGAGTTATACACCCTAGGACATTTATGACATTTTCTCTCAAGTCAAAACGTTACAATGTGTCCTTATGAAGAACATGATTCTGTTGCTGGTAAAAAAAAAAAAAAACTTGCATTGAAACTGAGCTGAGGAATAAAAACTGGAGAGTAAAACATGAAAGATGGAATCCGTAATACAACAGCATAGACGTTACTTTAAACAAAGAGCACTGCTTTGTGTTTTTTTGCGCACCCCACAGAACAGCGGAGTATGTACTACGATATTTTTAACTTGACGCTGGATCTCCTCTTCGCCGTTTAATAAACAAACAAAAAAAAAACAATAGCAAATGCACCTGGGGTGAGCAGAGATACTTTTACTCCTAATGCGGTGCTCTGCTGTAAAGATGAAAAGCGTTAATATTGGTCTTCTTCGAAAAGAAAATGTTACTCAAATTGTATATCACATATTGTATATTAAATATTGTATATCATATATTGTATATCATATTGTTTATCACATATTGTATATCACATATTGTATATTAAATATTGTATATCACATATTGTATATCATATTGTATATCACATATTGTACATCATATTGTATATCATATTGTATATCACATATTGTATATCATATTATTATTACATAGTGTATATCACATATTGTATATTACATATTGTACATTACATATTGTATATCATATTGTATATCATATTGTATATCACATATTGTATATTACATATTGTTTATCATATTATTATTACATAGTGTATATCACATATTGTATATCACATATTGTATATTAAATATTGTATATCACATATTGTATATCATATTGTTTATCACATATTGTATGTCACATATTGTATATCATATTGTATATCACATATTGTATATTACATATTGTACATTACATATTGTATATCACATATTGTATATCATATTGTATATTACATATTGTACATTACATATTGTATATCATATTGTATATCACATATTGTATATCACATATTGTATATTACATATTGTATATCATATTGCATATCACATATTGTACATTACATATTGTATATCATATTGTATATTACATATTGTATATTACATATTGTACATTACATATTGTATATTACATATTGTATATTACATATTGTACATTACATATTGTATATCATATTGTATATTACATATTGTATATTACATATTGTATATCACATATTGTATATCACATATTGTATATCATATTGTATATTACATATTGTATATCATATTGTATATCATATTGTATATTACATATTGTATATTACATATTGTACATTACATATTGTATATCACATATTGGATATCATATTGTATATCATATTTTATATCATATTGTATATTACATATTGTACATTACATATTGTATATTACATATTGTACATTACATATTGTATATCATATTGTATATTACATATTGTATATTACATATTGTATATTACATATACATTTACATTTACATTTAAGTCATTTAGCAGACGCTCTTATCCAGAGCGACTTACAAGTTGGTGCATTCACCTTATGATATCCAGTGGAACAACCACTTTACAATAGTGCATCTAACTCTTTTAAGGGGGGGGGGGGGGGGGGGGGGGGGGGTTAGAAGGATTACTTTATCCTATCCTAGGTATTCCTTAAAGAGGTGGTGTTTCAGGTGTTTCCGGAAGGTGGTGATTGACTCCGCTGACCTGGCGTCGTGGGGGAGTTTGTTCCACCATTGGGGTGCCAGAGCAGCGAACAGTTTTGACTGGGCTGAGCGGGAGCTGTACTTCCTCAGAGGTAGGGAGGCGAGCAGGCCAGAGGTGGATGAACGCAGTGCCCTTGTTTGGGTGTAGGGCCTGATCAGAGCCTGAAGGTACGGAGGTGCCGTTCCCCTCACAGCTCCGTAGGCAAGCACCATGGTCTTGTAGCGGATGCGGTACATTACATATTGTATATCACATATTGGATATCATATTGTATATTACATATTGTATATTACATATTGTACATTACATATTGTATATTACATATTGTACATTACATATTGTATATCATATTGTATATTACATATTGTATATTACATATTGTATATCACATATTGTATATCACATATTGTACATTACATATTGTATATTACATATTGTATATTACATATTGTATATCATATTGTATATCATATTGTATATCACATATTGCATATCACATATTGCATATCACATATTGTATATTAGGGTTCAGCTTCGTCTGACCTGTTCAGATGGTGTTAAGAATGCTAATATTTTTTGGGATGATGTTTCCTCAGACATATACTTATAAATATACTTATACATATACTTATACATATACTTATTTGTGGCCTGTAAGAAACCTGTGAGATAAATAAAACGTAATTATTAAATATGATACTTTATGTAGTGAGTTTGGTTGGTGTAAGTGTTGATTAATATTCCGTTCCTGCAAACAGTTCCGTTCCTGCAAGTCGAACGGCTTTTACAAAAAAAAATTCAGATCACCTCTGATAAACATATCTTTAGACAGAATAATGAACAACTCTGTGTTTGTGTCCTGTGACAGAGAAAAAAAAGCAGTGGAGAACTAAACAGTATTCTGATTTATTCTGAAAAATATTGTGTTACCCAAAAAAATATTGTCTCCTCTAATAATTCCTTTGGAGGTTCATGTGAAAACACACGACACACGACGAGTTACTCTGTAGTCTTATTGCATTTCTATCACATTATTGGTTGCAACAGGACCAGTTTATGTAAAATATTTTAATGCTGACTATTTTTCTCACTCAGTAAACTGTATGTTCCTCTTGCCTCGCAGCCTGTTTTCTCTAAACACGAGTGCTTCCTCAGTTATTGGTTAAATATTAATATGGAAACAGCTGAGAAAAATACAAATAAAGCGACAGATGAACAAAGGGCTCTAACCACTGAAGCGTAACAGATAGCACGATAGAAATTTAAAGGTAACTGCCGATTGAGCGGATATATGCAGAGTTTAAATGCTGTCTCCTCTAACGCGGGAACATTGCCTTTAAATCTCAATCATGCTGTAACGCTGAGCATCCGTTATGGATTAAATAGAGACCCTAGTTTCTTGTTTATTTGTCATGTATGCAGCCGGAGTGACCAAATATTTTTCTTTCCTCACTTTGACACGGACAATATGGATGTTAGCTCACATCTGTGCTATAGCGCACAGAGACAGAGAGCCAATGGTACTACAGCAGGTCCCCAGCAAGCCCTGGGTTTGTGTCCCCGATAGCACCCTATTCAATACAAACTGCACTACTTTTGACCAGGGCCCATAGAGCTCTGGTCAAAAGTAGTGCACCACGTAGGGAATAGGAGAGCCGTTTGTGATGCGATTGTAGCCTTGGAACTCACAGGCTAAACCCCTGGCGATATCTAAAAGGTCACCAGAATTAAAGGCATGAAAACGGACACTATGTAGAACCCTGGTGTGTTCTTTATGTTCTAAGAATGAACTGTAAAAATAAAGCTCTTTGTTGATAATATGTTTCAACAAGACGACCTTAGTGACAGACTGGTCTAATCTGTTTCAACAAGACGTCCTTAGTGACAGACTGGTCTAATCTGTTTCAACAAGACGTCCTTAGTGACAGACTGGTCTAATCTGTTTCAACAAGACGTCCTTAGTGACAGACTGGTCTAATCTGTTTCAACAAGACGTCCTTAGTGACAGACTGGTCTAATCTGTTTCAACAAGACGTCCTTAGTGACATACTGGTCTAATCTGTTTCAACAAGACGTCCTTAGTGACAGACTGGTCTAATCTGTTTCAACAAGACGACCTTAGTGACAGACTGGTCTAATCTGTTTCAACAAGACGTCCTTAGTGACAGACTGGTCTAATCTGTTTCCACAAGACGACCTTAGTGACAGACTGGTCTAATCTGTTTCAACAAGACGACCTTAGTGACAGACTGGTCTAATCTGTTTCAACAAGACGTCCTTAGTGACAGACTGGTCTAATCTGTTTCAACAAGACGTCCTTAGTGACAGACTGGTCTAATCTGTTTCAACAAGACGTCCTTAGTGACAGACTGGTCTAATCTGTTTCAACAAGACGTCCTTAGTGACAGACTGGTCTAATCTGTTTCAACAAGACGACCTTAGTGACAGACTGGTCTAATCTGTTTCAACAAGACGTCCTTAGTGACAGACTGGTCTAATCTGTTTCAACAAGACGTCCTTAGTGACATACTGGTCTAATCTGTTTCAACAAGACGTCCTTAGTGACAGACTGGTCTAATCTGTTTCAACAAGACGTCCTTAGTGACAGACTGGTCTAATCTGTTTCAACAAGACGTCCTTACTGACAGACTGGTCTAATCTGTTTCAACAAGACGACCTTTATTGACAGACTGGTCACTAAGAGATGAGGTTTCATGCTTGTGTCCCAAATGGCACTCTATTCACTATTTAGTGGACTAATTTACGGGCCATGGCCAAATGAAGTGTACAACAGTTGAAGTTGGAAGTTTACATACACTTTAGCCAAATACATTTAAACTCAGTTTTTCACAATTCCTGACATTTAATACGAGTAAAAATTCCCTGTCTTAGATCAGTTAGGATCCCCACTTTATTTTAAGAATGTGAAATGTCAGAATAATAATAGAGAGAATGATTTATTTCAGCTTTTATTTCTTTCATCACACTCCCAGTGGGTCAGAAGTTTACATACACTCAGTTAGTATTTGGTAGCATTGCCTTTAAATTGTTTAACTTGGGTCAAACATTTCGGGTAGCCTTCCACAAGCTTCCCACAATAAATTTAGAGAATTTTGTCCCATTCTTCCTAACAGAGCTGGTGTAACTGAGTCAGGTTTGTAGGCCTCCTTGCTCGCATGCACTTTTTCAGTTCTGCCCACACATTTTTTTGCGATTGAGGTCAGGGCTTTGTGATGGCCTCTCCGATACCTTGACTTTCTTGTCCATAAGCCATTTTGCCACAACTTTGGAATTATGCTTGGGGTCATTGTCCATTTGCAAGACCCATTTGCGACCAAGCTTTAACTTCCTGACTGATGTCTTGAGATGTTGCTTCAATACATCCACGTAATTTTCCTACCTCATTATGCCATCTAGTCCCTCCTGCAGCAAAGCACCCCCACAACATGACGCTGCCACCCGCATGCTTCACGGTTGGGATGGTTTTCTTCGGCTTGCAAGCCTCCCCCTTTTTCCTCCAAACATAACGATGGTCATTATGGCCAAACAGTTCTTTTTATGTTTCATCAGACCAGAGGACATTTCTCCAAAAAGTACTGTCTTGGTCACCATGTGCAGTTGCAAACCGTAGTCTGGCTTTTTATGGCGGTTTGGAGAAGTGGCTTCTTCCTTGCTGAGCCACCATTCAGGTTATGTCAATTTAGGAACCATTTTGCTGTGGATATAGATACTTTGTACCTGTTTCCTCCAGCATCTTCACAAGGTCCTTTGCTGTTGTTCTGAAATTGATTTGCAGAACACGTCTCCTTCCTGAGCGGTATGACGGCTGCGTGGTCCCATGGTGTTTATACTTGCGTAATATTGTTTGTACAGATTATTATTATTTGTAATTATTTTTTAACCCCTTTTTTCTCCCCAATTTCGTGGCATCTAATTGGTAGTAGTTACAGTCTTGTCTCATCGCTGCAACTCCCGTACGGACTCAGGACAGGCGAAGGTCGAGAGCCATGCGTCCTCCGAAACACAACCCAACCAAGCCGCACTGCTTCTTGACACAATGCCCATCCAACCCGGAAGCCAGCCGCACCAATGTGTCGGAGGAAACACTGTACACCTGACGACCTGGTCAGCCTGCACTGCACCCGGCCCGCCACAGGGGTCGCTAGTGCGCGATGAGACAAGGATATCCCTGCCGGCCAAACCCTCCCTAACCTATTGTTTGTACAGATGAACGTTTTACCTTCTGGCATTTGGAAATTTCTCCCAAGGATTAACCAGATTTGTAGAGGTCTACAATTTTTTTTCTGAGGTCTTGGCTGATATATTTTGATTTTCCCATGATGTCAAGCAAAGAGGCACTGAGTTTGAAGGTAGGCCTTGAAATACATTCACAGGTACACCTCCAATTAACTCAAATGATGTCAATTAGCCTATCAGAAGCTTCTAAAGCTATGACATCATTTTCTGGAATTTTCCAAGCTCTTTAAAGGCACTGTCAACTTAGTGTATGTAAACTTCTGACCCACTGGAATTGTGATACAGTGAATTATAAGTGAAATAATCTGTCTGTAAACAATTGTTGGAAAAATGACTTGTGTCATGCGCAAAGTAGATGTCCTAACCGACTTGCCAAAACTATAGTTTGTCAACAAGACATTTGTTGAGTGGTTGAAAAACGAGTTTTAATGACTCCAACCTAAGTGTATGTAAACTTCCGACATCAACTGTATTTAGGTGATAGGATGTCAATTAGGACCAGTACAATATTATTGAGACATGTCTCCTTCAGACATTAGTATGCAAAATGTGTAATTTGTGTCTTGCTGGAAACATACTGGTCTTCTCTTTCATTGTAGACTATATCACCAGGTTCATTGTAGACTAAATCACCAGGTTCACTGTAGACTAAATCACCAGGTTCATTGTAGACTATATCACCAGGTTCATTGTAGACTATATCACCAGCTCCATTGTAGACTAAATCACCAGCTCCATTGTAGACTAAATCACCAGGTTCATTGTAGACTAAATCACCAGGTCCATTGTAGACTAAATCACCAGGTTCATTGTAGACTAAATCACCAGGTTCATTGCAGACTAAATCACCAGGTTCATTGTAGACTATATCACCAGGTTCATTGTAGACTAAATCACCAGGTTCATTGTAGACTATATCACCAGGTTCATTGATTTATAGCTTAAACAGAAGCTTGGCTCTGTGGGTTTTATTTTCAACACTTCTTTCAGAGTTTGTACACTTCTTTGGGATTTGTCTGCTTTCTGTGAAGGCTGAAGCCTCTTAGCTGTACCCTTTCAGATCGTCCCACTCACAACACTGTACTGTAATGATTATCTCTAGCACTGTTCAGCTCCTCTTCTCCTCATCTCTCATCTTCTGTCCTCTCCTCCTCTCCTCTTCTCCACTGCTCTCCGCTCTACTCCTCTCCTCTCTTGTCCTCTCCTCTCCGCTCTTCTCCTATCCTGTTCTCTCCTCTCCTCTTCTGTCTCCTCCTCTCCTCTCCTCTCCTCTCCTCTCCTTTTTTATTTTCTCCTCTCCTGTTCTGTCCTCTCATCTCCTCCCTCTCTCCATATCTATGTCCCACCCCATCTCCAGCCATCTGAAACCTCAGTTGCTCTTCACTGCTTCCCCAAATTAGAGAATGTTCTAGTAACAGTTGAGCTCCATCCTGTTCCTTCTCATCCCGGAGTCAGGGGTAGAAGAACACACCGACAGACACCAGATTGACAAATAGTCAAACAGATAGAAATGTGTACACAAATACTGTAAAACACCTCCTCAAACAAAAATAAATTTAGCTTTAGCTAATACATACGCTACAAATACCCCCCCCCCCCCCCCCCCCTCCTTACAATGAGAATCAGCCACACTAAAATATGAAATGCTTGAGTACTAAACTAAAAATACACAAATGCCTTTGTAACTAACCCAGCGTGCTCCGATGCAAGTCAACGGGGAACGTTTTACAAAAAGACTAGAGCTTTGTTCTAAAAAAAGGAATCAAAGAAAAGGGAGAGCGAAAAACAATCTCTCTCTATCTTGTGATTAAAGTTGTTGCTTTGGACAGAATACCATCGTGTCTGAGAGGGAGCTTAGAGCAGACCACGTAGAACATAGTAAGACTCAGCCTGACAGCCACTGAACTAAGGGGTTCTCCTGAAGCCCTTCGTACCACAACTCTCTCTTAATACAGTTCTTTACAATGGTGTTTGTTCTTCACCGGTTGCCCTTTTCTTGTGGCAACAGGTCACACATCTTGTTGCTGTGACGGAACACTGTGGTATTTCACCCAGTAGATATGGGAGTTTATCAAAATTGGATTTGTTTTCAAATTCTTTGTGGGTCTGTGTAATCTGATGGGAAATATGTGTCTCTAATATGGTCGTACATTTTACAGGAATATAGGAAGTGCAGCTCAGTTTCCACATTGTTTTTCTGGGCATTGCTCACATCTTCTCTTGAGAGCCATGTCTGCCTACGGCGGCCTCTCTCAATAGCAAGGCCTCTCTCAATAGCAAGGCTATGCTCACTGAGTCTGTACATAGTCATAGTTTTGGGTCAGTCACAGTGTTCAGGTATTCTGCCAATGTGTACTCTCTGTTTAGGACAAAATATAATTTTAGTTTGATCTGTTTTTTTGTTAATTCTTTCCAATGTGTCAAATAATTATCTTTTTGTTTTCTCATGATTTGGTTGGGTCTAATTGTGTTGCTGCCCTGGGGCTCTGTGGGGTGTGTTTGTGTTTGTGAACAGAGCCCCAGGACCAGCTTGCTTAGGGGACTCTTCTCCAGGTTCATCTCTCTGTTGGTGATGGCTTTGTTATGGATGGTTTGGAAATCGCTTCCTTTTAGGTGGTTGTAGATTTTAACAGCTCTTTTCTGGGTTTTGATAATTCTGCTCTGCATGCGTTATTTGGTGTTTTACACAGAGGATATATTTGCAGAATTCTGCATGCAGAGTCTCAATTTGATGTTTATCCCAGCTCCTGTCTTTTCTCAGCCTCTCTTTTTCTCGTCCTCCTGCTTTTGACACGTGCCTGTCCTGACCCTGTACCCTCCCCCCTGACCACTCTGCCTGTCCTGACCCTGTACCCCCCCCCTGACCACTCTGCCTGTCCTGACCCTGTACCCGCCCCCCTGACCACTCTGCCTGTCCTGACCCTGTACCCCCCCCTGACCACTCTGCCTGTCCCTGACCCTGTACCCCCCCCTGACCACTCTGCCTGTCCTGACCCTGTACCCGCCCCCCCTGACCACTCTGCCTGTCCTGACCCTGTACCCGCCCCCCCTGACCACTCTGCCTGTCCCTGACCCTGTACCCCCCCTGACCACTCTGCCTGTCCCTGACCCTGTACCCCCCCCTGACCACTCTGCCTGTCCTGACCCTGTACCCGCCCACCCTGACCACTCTGCCTGTCCTGACCCTGTACCCGCCCACCCTGACCACTCTGCCTGTCCTGACCCTGTACCCGCCCCCCCTGACCACTCTGCCTGTCCCTGACCCTGTACCCCCCCCTGACCACTCTGCCTGTCCTGACCCTGTACCCGCCCCCCTGACCACTCTGCCTGTCCCTGACCCTGTACCCCCACTGACCACTCTGCCTGTCCCTGACCCTGTACCCGCCCCCCCTGACCACTCTGCCTGTCCCTGACCCTGTACCCCCCCCTGACCACTCTGCCTGCCCCTGACCCTGTACCCGCCCCCCCTGACCACTCTGCCTGTCCCTGACCCTCTACCCGCCCCCCCTGACCACTCTGCCTGTCCCTGACCCTGTACCCCCCCCTGACCACTCTGCCTGCCCCTGACCCTGTACCCGCCCCCCTGACCACTCTGCCTGTCCTGACCCTGTACCCCCCCCCTGACCACTCTGCCTGTCCCTGACCCTGTACCCCCACCCTGACCACTCTGCCTGTCCTGACCCTGTACCCGCCCCCCCTGACCACTCTGCCTGTCCCTGACCCTGTACCCTCCCTCCTGACCACTCTGCCTGTCCCTGACCCTGTACCCCCCCCCTGACCACTCTGCCTGTCCTGACCCTGTACCCGCCTGCCGTCCTGTACCTTTGCTCCTACTCTGGATTATCGACCCCTGCCTGCCTTGGCCTGTCGTTTGCCCCTCTCGTTACAATAAACATTGTTACTTCACACAGTCTGCATTTGGGTCTTACCTTGATACCTGATAGTCCAGCGAGGATATTAAAGGGGAAAAAGGTTGCCCATATTTTCAAGACTGATTTATTTATGAAATGTACTAGCTTATTTAGACAATTTAATATATTTCTTTATGCTTGGCCTATTTAGTGGGCGTATTTTGCAGCATAAAGCTATATTTGTCAGCATAAAGCTGAGTGACTCACTCATTCATGGCTTTTGATCATAATAAATAGGTACCAACATTCTTTCTGATAGTTTTAAATAAAGTTTTGACCAAGTTAATCTGCTCATGTTGTGTCTATTAAAGTATTTGTAATATTATGGTTACAATGAAGAATGTAAACGAAATAAATCAAATAAATCCTATTTATAATGAATAATCAGATTTTTTTATGATTTTATTTGATATTTTTAGACAATACAAAACATACACATACAAACAACAAGTACATCACACCTGCCCAGACCCACCTGCCCAGACCCACCTGCCCAGACCCAAATGCCCAGACCCGTCTGCCCAGACCCGTCTGCCCAGACCCACCTGCCCAGACCCATCTGCCCAGACCCACCTGCCCAGACCCACCTGCCCAGACCCACCTGCCCTGACCCACCTGCCCAGACCCATCTGCCCAGACCAGTCTGCCCAGACCCACCTGCCCAGACCCACCTGCCCAGACCCATCTGCCCAGACCCACCTGCCCAGACCCATCTGCCCAGACCCACCTGCCCAGACCCACCTGCCCAGACCCACATGCCCAGACCCACCTGCCCAGACCCACATGCCCAGACCCACCTGCCCAGACCCATCTGCCCAGACACACCTGCCCAGACCCACCTGCCCAGACCCACATGCCCAGACCCACCTGCCCAGACCCATCTGCCCAGACCCACCTGCCCAGACCCACCTGCCCAGACCCATCTGCCCAGACCCACCTGCCCAGACCCACCTGCCCAGACCCACCTGCCCTGACCCACCTGCCCAGACCCACCTGCCCTGACCCACCTGCCCAGACCCATCTGCCCAGACCAGTCTGCCCAGACCCACCTGCCCAGACCCACCTGCCCAGACCCATCTGCCCAGACCCACCTGCCCAGACCCATCTGCCCAGACCCACCTGCCCAGACCCACCTGCCCAGACCCACCTGCCCAGACCCACATGCCCAGACCCACATGCCCAGACCCACATGCCCAGACCCACATGCCCAGACCCATCTGCCCAGACCCACCTGCCCAGACCCACCTGCCCAGACCCATCTGCCCAGACACACCTGCCCAGACCCACCTGCCCAGACCCACCTGCCCAGACCAGTCTGCCCAGACCCACCTGCCCAGACCCACATGCCCAGACCCACATGCCCAGACCCACATGCCCAGACCCACCTGCCCAGACCCACCTGCCCAGACCCACCTGCCCAGACCCACCTGCCCAGACCCACCTGCCCAGACCCACCTGCCCAGACCCACCTGCCCAGACCCACATGCCCAGACCCACCTGCCCAGACCCACATGCCCAGACCCACCTGCCCAGACCAGTCTGCCCAGACCCACCTGCCCAGACCCACCTGCCCAGACCCACATGCCCAGACCCACATGCCCAGACCCACATGCCCAGACCCACCTGCCCAGACCCACCTGCCCAGACCCACCTGCCCAGACCCACCTGCCCAGACCCACCTGCCCAGACCCACCTGCCCAGACCCACCTGCCCAGACCCACCTGCCCAGACCCACATGCCCAGACCCACATGCCCAGACCCACATGACCAGACCCACCTGCCCAGACCCACCTGCCCAGACCCACCCTCCCAGACCCACATGCCCAGACCCACCTGCCCAGACCCACATGCCCAGACCCACCTGCCCAGACCTATCTGGCCAGACCCACCTGCCCAGACCCACCTGCCCACACCTCCATCTCCAGCGCCCACATCACTCTCCGCCACATGGCCTCAAACTGCACCATTTTGTTTCTCTCCGTCGCCCACACGCACTTTCAACATGTAAAAAATAAAGCATTTAAAGGCTGACATTGGTTGTTTTTCAGTTTTTAAGTATAATTTTTTTTAAAGATGATTGAAGAGAAAAGTAACGTTCAACCCATAATGAATTTCATCCTTACAGTATATGCCATGTCTTGAAATACTGTATGCAGACATATGGATTAAAAGTACATTTCCATTGTAATACTTCTGACAGACACATTTCTAGCTCCTCCTATAACTTTGGGATTTTATAACATTCCCAGAATGTGTGGATTATTATAACCTAATGAAAAATGTATTTACTGCAGGCCTAAGACCTATGGGTTTAACCTTATGAATGAATGATTACATTGAAGATAGAAGCCACCTCTTAATGAGTTCCCGAGAGCCGATCTCAACGAAATAACATCAATTGACTGATTGACAATAAACATCCACTCTTCGTTTACAGTACGTAATGGGCTGTAAGGCAAAAAGTATCCTATTTTTCAGAAAATCGTCAGTCCATGTTCTCTCTCAATTCCGGGACTACCCGCCATATGATTTGTTTTTTTGCCCTGATGCAGGACTCTAGTGCGATAGGAGAGAGACTGAAACACTCACACCTCTATTAATTTACAAAAGGGTAGTCTAATAGCTCGGCTAGTTGTGAAAAATCCCCCAATTTGTGCCACAGTTTAGACTACTGATAGATGCTGCGGTCAGTCAGAGTTGAGTCCTATTGTAAAGTGTAGCCTAATGGCCAAAAAAGGGCAAACTTGCATTGTATTGAATGCTCAAGTACATTTCGATCTCCATAATGAAAAATGCAACATTGTGCGCTCTTGGGAAATGGCGTCTAGATTGAATTTTGTATTTGTGGTCCTGGCAACTGGACCTTTTTTGGAACACCATTATTTTTTCTCTTACTGAGATTTTTTCCCAGGGCCCAGATCTGCTAGAATCTGTGCAGAATATCTACGTGCTGCTGTAGGCCCTCCATTGTTGGGGACAGAAGCACCAGATCATCAGGTTCTAGTAGGGTGAGGCCGGGGGCTACAGACTGTTCCAGTGCTTTCGCAAATTCTCTCTCTCTCTCAAATCAACAGGCCTTGGCCATACAGAAAACTACAGACAGAACACTACAGACAGAACAGAACAGACAGAACAGAACAGACAGAACACTACAGACAGAACACTACAGACAGAACACTACAGACAGAACACTACAGACAGAACACTACAGAATACTACAGACAGAATACTACAGACACAACACTACAGACAGAACACTACAGACAGAACACTACAGACAGAACACTACAGACAGAACACTACAGACAGAACAATACAGACACAACACTACAGACAGAACACTACAGACAGAACACTACAGACAGAATACTACAGAATACTACAGACAGAATACTACAGACACAACACTACAGACAGAACACTACAGACAGAACACTACAGACAGAACCCTACAGACAGAACACTACAGACAGAACACTACAGACAGAACACTACAGACAGAACAATACAGACAGAACACTACAGACAGAACACTACAGACAGAACACTACAGACAGAACACTACAGACAGAACACTACAGACAGAATACTACAGACAGAACACTACAGACAGAACACTACAGACAGAACACTACAGACAGAATACTACAGACAGAATACTACAGACAGAACACTACAGACAGAACACTACAGACAGAACACTACAGACAGAACCCTACAGACAGAACACTACAGACAGAACACTACAGACACAACACTACAGACAGAACACTACAGACAGAACACTACAGAACACTACAGACAGAACACTACAGACAGAACACTACAGACAGAACACTACAGACAGAACACTACAGACAGAACACTACAGACAGAACACTACAGACAGAATACTACAGACAGAACACTACAGACAGAACCCTACAGACAGAACACTACAGACAGAACACTACAGACAGAACACTACAGACAGAACACTACAGACAGAACACTACAGACAGAACACTACAGACAGAACACTACAGACAGAACCCTACAGACAGAACACTACAGACAGAACACTACAGACAGAACACTACAGACAACAGTAGCAACAGTTCATGGAGGTGAAGATTTTTCATCATTTGTAGTATCGCTGTCATGTGAAAGTCCTGAGATAAGGAGACCACAGTTTTGAAGGACTAAAACACCACACTGCAATGTGTTATACTGTTGAACTGAGAACAGCTTGGTTGATGACATCAGTGGGATGTACAAGAAGGAAAACAAGATCTGTCTCCTGTCTGTTTCAATTGCATCATGGATTTAATTTGACTGCTAAAAAACTAAATTCCAACACTCGTCGTGACATGCCCTTAATCAGCACGACACGTGAAATGTTCAACATTAACAGTGCTTGAAACGAGCTGGGTACTTTTCACTGCATCTGCATCGCCAGATGTGTGTGTCCCAAATAGCACCCTATTGAACCATTGGGCTCTGGTCAAAAGTAGTGCACTTTATAGGGAATGGGGTACCATTTGAGATGGACGCAGGGAAGGGCAAGGTGGTGTCCCTTGACTACTGTAAACTTCAGGGCCTTGGTCCCTTGGCTTGGTTCAGTTGGTTGGCTGGCTTGGTTTTTATGTGCAATGGTTCAGGAATAGGACTCTGTGGATCGTGGTCTATACGTGTCTCTCTGTTTACAGCTGTCTCTATAGACGTCTGTACTGTTTCACTGTATAACCCATCAGCTCTCTGAATGAAGGTTTCTGTGTCTCTGCTGCTTCACTGTATAATCAGCCAAGTCTCCAGAGCTGTAACCCATCTGCTCTCTGTATACGGGTCTCTCCATGTCTGTTACAGTCCCTCCTCACCATTAAACCATCTGAAAGGAGTCATTACTCATCTTTACAGGGACAACAACTCCATGGTACAGCATGGTTCAACAAGGCCTGGGAGATAACAGAGGTATCCTCACCACCGGGGGAAACAGGAGTTTGTCCTAGCCATATGGATGGACTTATAGCTCTGACATGTAACCGTTGTCTCTCTGTGACATGGGCAGCGCCAGCACAATCACAAAATATCAGTCCACTCCACCTCCACCCCAGGCATGAGCATTAGAACCAAAGGGCAGCCAAGGTGAGTCTTAATGGAAAGGCAACTCTCAGAGACAATGAGACAATCTGCTACCAGTTGTGGCTAAATGAATTCCCATCACAAAGGAACAAATCAATACTCATTGTAGCCTATTTCCTCCTACACAGTCATTTGTTTCTCCAACAGAAAGCTGTCACTTCCTGTTGAAAAATACCCTCCTCGGATAGGTCGCAAATAGCACCCTATTTCATTTACATTGGTGAAACAAAGTGCGCAATCTAGGGAATAGGGTGCCATTTAGGCTGTGCCCCATGTACAAAACACACTCCTGCTCTTAAATTCCATGGATGCTCCTTCCAACACTAGATGCTAGCTGGCACTGTGTTGTGAGTTCTATGTAATCAGTAAATGATAGCTTTTCACTCCATCCAGGCTGAAAGGAGGCAGAGAGATAGTATTGTTTGAGGACAAAAATCTATCAGCCAGAGGAGGATTGCTTTTCTCCTCTCACGTACGGGTAAGAATATAATGCACATTATTTAGATACAGGACAAGCAATGCTGGATGAAAAGCCTGAAAGGGGCTGATAGGTTGCAGACCTCTTTGCCGGGTCTTGTAAATCACCGAAAGCCATTTCTTATACACATTGGGTCTTGGCCCTGACGTTGTGAGAGGGAGAGCAGACGGCTGATATTTAAGACTGCAATCTCACTTCTCTCTATCTATCTCTTGTGGGAGAGTTTGGCAGACTGAGAGCTAGAGCCCTGCGAGGACCATAACATAGATGGGTAGTCCCCCCCCAGTGACTGTACACACATACCCCAACCAGAAGCCATGGATTACAGGCAACATTCGCAATGAGCTAAAAGGTAGAGCTGCCGCTTTCAAGGAGCGGGACTCTAACCCGGAAGCTTATAAGAAATCCCGCTATGCCCTGCGACGAACCATCAAACAGGCAAAGCGTCAATACAGGACTAAGATCAAATCGTACTACACCGGCTCCGACGCTCGTCGGATGTGGCAGGGCTTGCAAACTATTACGGACTACAAAGGGAAGCACAGCCGAGAACTGCCCAGTGACACGAGCCTACCAGACGAACTAAATATCTTCTATGCTCGCTTCGAGGCAAGTAACACTGAAACATGCATGAGAACATCAGCTGTTCTGGATGACTTTGTGATCACGCTCTCCGCAGGCGATCTGAATAAGACATTTGAACATGTCAACATTCACAAGGCCGCAGGGCCAGATGGTTTACAAGGACGTGTACTCTGAGCATGCGCTGACCAACTGGCAAGTGTCTTCAGTGACATTTTCAACCTCTCCCTGAAATACCAACACGTTTCAAGCAGACCACATTAGTCCCCGTGCCCAAGAACACTAAGGTGACATGCCTAAATGACTGGCTCACATGAACACCATTATTCCAGAAACCCTAAACCCACTCCAATTTGCATACCGCATCTACAGATCCACAGATGATGCAATCTCTATTGCACTCCACACTGCCCTTTCCCAACTGGACAAAAGGAACACATATGTAAGAATGCTATTCATTGACTACAGCTCAGAGTTCAACAACATAGTGCCCTCAAAGATCTTCACTAAGCTAAGGACCCTGGGACTAAAAACCTCCCTCTGCAACTGGATCCTGAAATTCCTGATGGGTCGCCCGCAGATGGTAAATGTAGGTAACAACACATCCCCCACGCTGATCCTCAACACAGGGGCCCCTCAGGGGCGCGTGCTCAGTCCCCACCTTTACTATCTGTTCACTCGTGACTGCAAGGCCAGGCACAACTCCAACACCATCATTAAGTTTGCTGATGACACAACAGTGGTAGGCCTTATCACCGATAACGATGAGACAGCCAATAGGGAGGAGATAAGAGACCTGACAGTGTGGTGCAAGGACAACAACCTCTCCCTCAATGTGATCAAGACAAAGTAAATGATTGTGGACTACAGGAAAAGGAGGACCGAGCATGTCCCCATTCTCATCGACGGGACTGTAGTGGAGCAGGTCGATTGCTTCAAGTTCCTTGGTGTCCACATCACCAACAAACTAACATGGTCCAAGCACACCAAGACAGTCATGAAGAGGGTATGACAAAACCTATTCCCCCTCAGGAGACTGAAAAGATTAGGCATGGGTCCTCAGATCCTCAAAAGGTTTTACAGCTGCACCATCGAGAGCATCCTGACGGGTTGCATCACTGCCTGGTATGGCAACAGCTCAGCCTCCGATCGCAAGGCGCTACAGAGGGTAGTGCATACGGCCCAGTACATCACTGGGGCCAAGCTTCCTGCCATCCAGAACCTCTATACCAGGCGGTGTCAGAGGAAGGCCATAAAAATTGTCAAACTCCAGCCACCCTGGTCATAGACTGTTCTCTCTGTACTGCATGGAAAGCAGTACTGGAGCGCCAAGTCTAGGTCCAAGAGGTTTCTAAAACAGCTTCTACCCCCAAGCCATAAGCCTCCGGAACAGCTAATCAAAGGGCTACCCAGACTGTTTGCATTTCCTCCCCCCTTCTACGCTGCTGCTATTCACTCTGTAACGGTACCCCTTGTATATAGCCACGCTATTGTTATTTACTATTGTTATTTACTGCTGCGCCTTAATTATTTGTTATTCTTTTCTCTTTTTAGGTATTTCCTTAAAACTGAGTTGTTGGTTATGTTGTACACTTGTTGTATGTGACAAATAGAATTTGATTTCATTAGATGTTTACCTGTAATAGTAGGGATATGTTTAGTGCCTCCTCCAGGACAATAATGGCTAGCCTGCTCTAAAAATGGGTTACCCATTCTGTTCACTGGGATGATAGTGTCACGTTCGTCTTTCTCCTCTTCTGAGGAGGAGTAGTTGGACGGATCGGAGGACCAATATGCAGCATGGTAAGTGTTCATCTTGAATTTATTTAGAAAAGAGAACACTGAACGAACTATACAAAAATAACAAACAACGAACGTGAAGCTACCGAATAATAGTGCTGACACAAAACACTACACATAGACAATCACCCACAATGACAAAACAGGCTACAACGACTAACACCTGCCTCTGATTGAGAACCATATCAGGCCAAACACATAGAAATAGACAAACTAGACATACAACATAGAATGCCCACTCAGATCACACCCTGACCAAACAAAACATAGAACCATACAAAGCAAACTATGGTCAGGGTGTGACAGATAGTGATATTATGTCTGATCTCACAATGTAAAGTATGTATAGAGGTACACGTGTTGAATAATGCAACAGAACATAACAACAGTAGTTAATGAGGCAGTCTAGACAGCACAGCTGAGTACAGGTAGGGTAGACAGAGGAAGTGTCTGGTGGTTGCAGCTCTACTCCGCCCCGTTATGTTAATTTATTCATGTATGCAAATACACCCAGTATTTATGCAAATGAAGCAGATGTCTATTTTCTTAATTTTAATAAAAAATCGAAAATAAATACATGATACCATTAGAAAATGTATATATGAGTGTAGAATAAGAAAAAGAAAAAAAAACAGGTACATTTTACAATAAAATTGAAGACCTGAATTCCCACCAAATTCCCTTGACTCCATTTATTATCTGTCTTTGCCAGTAAAATAAATTGTGTTATAATGGATGGATAAAAAGAAAAAGGGTTTGGAGAATCTTCATCCGCTGTTGCATTTAGAATTGTTTTACTAAAACCTTTGAATAGTTTTGATGACCGTTGCTAGTTCGTTCAGTTGTCAGTCTGTTCATGAAGGTGTGTTTAACGGTAACCCAGTCTGTTCATGAAGGTGTGTTTAACGGTAACCCAGTCTGTTCATGAATGTGTGTTTAATGGTAACCCAGTCTGTTCATGAAGGTGTGTTTAATGGTAACCCAGTCTGTTCATGAAGGTGTGTTTAACGGTAACCCAGTCTGTTCATGAAGGTGTGTTTAACGGTAACCCAGTCTGTTCATGAAGGTGTGTTTAACGGTAACCCAGTCTGTTCATGAAGGTGTGTTTAACGGTAACCCAGTCTGTTCATGAAGGTGTGTTTAACGGTAACCCAGTCTGTTCATGAAGGTGTGTTTAACGGTAACCCAGTCTGTTCATGAAGGTGTGTTTAATGGTAACCCAATCTGTTCATGAAGGTGTGTTTAATGGTAACCCAGTCTGTTCATGAAGGTGTGTTTAATGGTAACCCAGTCTGTTCATGACGGTGTGTTTAACGGTAACCCAGTCTGTTCATGAAGGTGTGTTTAATGGTAACCCAGTCTGTTCATGAAGGTGTGTTTAATGGTAACCCAGTCTGTTCATGAAGGCGGGTTGAAAGGTAACCCAGTCTGTTCATGAAGGTATGATTAATGGTAACCCAGTCTGTTCATGAAGGTGTGTTTAACGGTAACCCAGTCTGTTCATGAAGGTGTGTTTAATGGTAACCCAGTCTGTTCATGAAGGCGGGTTGAAAGGTAACCCAGTCTGTTCATGAAGGTGTGTTTAATGGTAACCCAGTCTGTTCATGAAGGCGGGTTGAAAGGTAACCCAGTCTGTTCATGAAGGTGTGTTTAATGGTAACCCAGTCTGTTCATGAAGGTGTGTTTAATGGTAACCCAGTCTGTTCATGAAGGTGTGTTTAATGGTAACCCAGTCTGTTCATGAAGGTGTGTTTAACGGTAACCCAGTCTGTTCATGAAGGTGTGTTTAACGGTAACCCAGTCTGTTCATGAAGGTGTGTTTAATGGTAACCCAGTCTGTTCATAAAGGTGTGTTTAATGGTAACCCAGTCTGTTCATGAAGGTGTGTTTAATGGTAACCCAGTCTGTTCATGAAGGCGGGTTGAAAGGTAACCCAGTCTGTTCATGAAGGTGTGTTTAATGGTAACCCAGTCTGTTCATGAAGGTGTGTTTAATGGTAACCCAGTCTGTTCATGAAGGTGTGTTTAATGGTAACCCAGTCTGTTCATGAAGGTGTGTTTAATGGTAGCCCAGTCTGTTCATGAAGGTGTGTTTAATGGTAACCCAGTCTGTTCATGAAGGCGGGTTGAAAGGTAACCCAGTCTGTTCATGAAGGTGTGTTTAATGGTAACCCAGTCTGTTCATGAAGGCGGGTTGAAAGGTAACCCAGTCTGTTCATGAAGGTGTGTTTAATGGTAACCCAGTCTGTTCATGAAGGCGGGTTGAAAGGTAACCCAGTCTGTTCATGAAGGCGGGTTGAAAGGTATCAGAAACACATTAGAAGGTTTAATTCATTCTAAAACACATTAAGATTTCTTCTCCTTATTTTAGAGAAGTTTGGATTTGAGAACCTTGCCCCCTTTTCACCCGGCTGCATGGTATTGAGTTTCCCTTTTAATCAGCTGTCAGGTAAGTGCTTTACCCCCCTTTAAATGAGCACCAAATGTCACCAATTTCGTCAGGGAGAAAAATAACTGCGGTTGTAAATGTCACAAGACCTAAAATCGAGGGGGGGGGGGGGCATGCTTGTGTACGTTTGTGACTGGGCATCATATCTCTCCGCTCGGCACCCCCCCCCCTTTCATCTACACTTGGAACTCAGAGCCGTGTGGTACATATTATTATCAGAACCTGTACTGTTCAACCGGCCTCACTTTATATCCGGGCTCTGTTTTTATGGCCGTGAGTAGATGTCAACTGCAGGTTCACATCCTCTCTCTCTCTTTATCTCTCTTTATCTCTCTTTATCTCTCTTTATCTCTCTTTATCTCTCTTTATCTCTCTTTATCTCTCTTTATCTCTCTTTATCTCTTTATCTCTCTTTATCTCTTTATCTCTCTTTATCTCTTTATCTCTCTCTCTCTTTATCTCTCTCTCTTTATCTCTCTCTCTCTTTATCTCTCTCTCTCTTTATTTCTCTCTCTCTTTATCTCTCTCTCTCTTTATCTCTCTCTCTCTCTCTCTCTTTATCTCTTTATCTCTCTCTCTCTCTCTCTTTATCTCTTTATCTCTCTCTCTTTATCTCTCTCTCTCTCTCTCTCTTTATCTCTCTCTCTCTCTCTCTCTCTTTATCTCTCTCTCTCTCTCTCTCTCTCTTTATCTCTCTCTCTCTCTCTCTCTCTTTATCTCTCTCTCTCTCTCTCTCTTTATCTCTCTCTCTCTCTCTCTCTTTATCTCTCTCTCTCTCTCTTTATCTCTCTCTCTTTATCTCTCTCTCTTTATCTCTCTCTCTCTTTATCTCTCTCTCTCTCTCTCTCTCTCTCTCTCTCTCTCTCTCTCTCTCTCTCTCTCTCTCTCTCTCTCTCTCTCTCTCTCTCTCTCTCTCTGCCCGCTGTTTATTGTTACTATCCTTCTAAGATGAATCACGTTATCAGAGGAATCTGACTCTCAAATGGCACCCTATTCCCTAGGTAGTGCACTACTTTGAAAAATGGATGCCGTTTGGGACGTCACACAGAGCTTTCTCAAAAGCCCAGACTCATCATCTAGTATAATAACCCAGGCCCCTATACCCCCACTCCCCATCTCCTCTGGCTGGAAGCCAAGATACTGAGCATTTGAAACCTTCTGCCATTTTGCTCCATGTAACACATGTCAGGTTTACTCTTGCCGTTGCTTCTCGCTACTCTCTGATTGGTGCATTCCAAAAAAAAAAGCAAATCAAATCACCTTTTACTCTCCCCTTTAAGTGCTGGAGAAACACTGGCCACACATTAAATATTGAACAGGAGCGAGTCAATGGGGATTTCAGTCGTACCTCTTGCAGCAGAGAGCAGATGCTATCATACCCTCAGATATAGCCCCCTTAAGCATAACTAAAGTGGATATGCATTTGGACAGTTCTCTGGGTATGTGCCCTGGCCTACCACCTGTACAGAACTGTGTTGTCTTTACTTCTCTGGGTTGTTCTATGAATTTAAAATCAATTTCAAGGTGAGGACGAGGAGTCAAGGCAGAGGAGTCAAGGCAGAGGAGGAGTCAAGGCAGAGGAGGAGTCAAGGCAGAGGAGGAGTCAAGGCAGAGGAGTCAAGGCAGAGGAGTCAAGGCAGAGGAGTCAAGGCAGAGGAGTCAAGGCAGAGGAGGAGTCAAGGCAGAGGAGGAGTCAAGGCAGAGGAGGAGTCAAGGCAGAGGAGGAGTCAAGGCAGAGGAGTCAAGGCAGAGGAGTCAAGGCAGAGGAGTCAAGGCAGAGGAGTCAAGGCAGAGGAGTCAAGGCAGAGGAGTCAAGGCAGAGGAGTCAAGGCAAAGTACTAGTCAAGGGAGAGGAGGAGTCAAGGGAGAGAAGGAGTCAAGGGAGAGGAGGAGTCAAGGGAGAGGAGGAGTCAAGGGAGAGGAGGAGTCAAGGCAAAGGAGCCAAGGCAGAGGAGGAGTCAAGGCAGAGGAGGAGTCAAGGGAGAGGAGGAGTCAAGGCAAAGGAGTCAAGGCAAAGGAGCCAAGGCAGAGGAGGAGTCAAGGGAGAGGAGGAGTCAAGGGAGAGAAGGAGTCAAGGGAGAGGAGGAGTCAAGGGAGAGGAGGAGTCAAGGGAGAGGAGGAGTCAAGGGAGAGGAAAAGTCAAGGGAGAGGAGGAGTCAATAAGGAGGAGCCAAGGCAGAGTTTATTAATTATTTTATTAAATAAGAAAATAAAATACACCTTTGTTTCACTGTCTTCAAGGGTTTATTCCCTTAACAGTTCATGATGTATTTATTGAACTATTTAATGAATCATCTAATTGTTGGCTTACAGTGGAATAGGAAGACTTTACTTTTTAGATAAAGAGTATGTCAACTAGTATTTGTGAGAGAATAAAAATATTATTTCAGCCGGTGTGCTTTATCCATCACAGGAGCAGCCTTCGCCACGCCGTAGACAATTCCCTCTCCATACTTATTTGACATGCACTTCAAGAACATAATTAGTCTGCTAGTTCTTAAGACGCACTAGCTAATGAATTGATTAAGAAGTTAATTATTAAGCTATGTGATACAGTAAGCTGCTGTTCCTCTGACAACTCTGAAGAAGGGATGGGAAAAGAAAAGGAGGAGGCAGGAAGATGAGGAAGAGGAGGGAGAGGAGGGAGAGAGTTGTGTGGGTCTCTAAATAACGAATCCTACTCCACAGTTTCAACACCTCTTAAACAACAATGCCTATCAGCAATTAGACATGTACAATGTAATGTACACATCTGAACACTCACTGAACAGGATGTAGCTGTAGCTGTAGAAATGTGCTATGGATGGATAGGAGGCCTAGTGTGAATGGGAAGCATAGTGTGTGGATGGGAGGCCTAGTGTGAATGGGAGGCCTAGTGTGTGGATGGGAGGCCTAGTGTGGATGGGAGGCCTAGTGTGAATGGGAGGCCTAGTGTGTGGATGGGAGGCCTAGTGTGTGGATGGGAGGCCTAGTGTGTGAATGGGAGGCCTAGTGTGTGGGTGGGAGGCCTAGTGTGGGGGTGGGAGGCCTAGTGTGTGGATGGGAGGCCTAGTGTGGATGGGAGGCCTGGTGTGTAGATGGGAGGCCTAGTGTGTGGATGGGAGGCCTAGTGTGTGGATGGGAGGCCTAGTGTGTGAATGGGAGGCCTAGTGTGTGGATGGGAGGCCTAGTGTGGATGGGAGGCCTAGTGTGGGTGGGAGGCCTAGTGTGGATGGGAGGCCTAGTGTGGATGGGAGGCCTAGTGTGTGGATGGGAGGCCTAGTGTGGATGGGAGGCCTAGTGTGGGTAGGAGGCCTAGTGTGTGGATGGGAGGCCTAGTGTGGATGGGAGGCCTAGTGTGTGGATGGGAGGCCTAGTGTGGATGGGAGGCCTAGTGTGGGTAGGAGGCCTAGTGTGTGGATGGGAGGCCTAGTGTGGATGGGAGGCCTAGTGTGTGGATGGGAGGCATAGTGTGTGGATGGGAGGCCTAGTGTGGATGGGAGGCCTAGTGTGTGGATGGGAGGCCTAGTGTGGATGGGAGGCCTAGTGTGGATGGGAGGCCTAGTGTGGATGGGAGGCCTAGTGTGGATGGGAGGCCTAGTGTGGATGGGAGGCCTAGTGTGAATGGGAGGCCTAGTGTGAATGGGAGGCCTGGTGTGTGGATGGGAGGCCTAGTGTGGATGGGAGGCCTAGTGTGTGGGTGGGAGGCCTAGTGTGGATGGGAGGCCTAGTGTGGATGGGAGGCCTAGTGTGAATGGGAGGCCTAGTGTGAATGTGAGGCCTGGTGTGTGAATGGGAGGCCTAGTGTGGATGGGAGGCCTAGTGTGGATGGGAGGCCTAGTGTGGATGGGAGGCCTAGTGTGGATGGGAGGCCTAGTGTGAATGGGAGGCCTAGTGTGGATGGGAGGCCTAGTGTGAATGGGAGGCCTAGTGTGTGGATGGGAGGCCTAGTGTGGATGGGAGGCCTAGTGTGAATGGGAGGCCTAGTGTGAATGGGAGGCATAGTGTGTAGATGGGAGGCCTAGTGTGGATGGGAGGCCTAGTGTGTGGGTGGGAGGCCTAGTGTGAATGGGAGGCCTAGTGTGAATGGGAGGCCTAGTGTGGATGGGAGGCCTAGTGTGGATGGGAGGCCTAGTAAGGATGGGAGGCCTAGTGTGGATGGGAGGCCTAGTGTGAATGGGAGGCCTAGTGTGGATGGGAGGCCTAGTGTGAATGGGAGGCCTAGTGTGGATGGGAGGCCTAGTGTGAATGGGAGGCCTAGTGTGGATGGGAGGCCTAGTGTGGATGGGAGGCCTAGTGTGTGGATGGGAGGCCTAGTGTGGATGGGAGGCCTAGTGTGTGGATGGGAGGCCTAGTGTGGATGGGAGGCCTAGTGTGGATGGGAGGCCTAGTGTGGATGGGAGGCCTAGTGTGTGCATGGGAGGCCTAGTGTGTGGATGGGAGGCCTAGTGTGTGGATGGGAGGCCTAGTGTGGATGGGAGGCCTAGTGTGGATGGGAGGCCTAGTGTGAATGGGAGGCCTAGTGTGTGGATGTGAGGCCTAGTGTGGATGGGAGGCCTAGTGTGGATGGGAGGCCTAGTGTGGATGGGAGGCCTAGTGTGGATGGGAGGCCTAGTGTGTGGATGGGAGGCCTAGTGTGAATGGGAGGCATAGTGTGTGGATGGGAGGCCTAGTGTGGATGGGAGGCCTAGTGTGAATGGGAGGCCTAGTGTGAATGGGAGGCATAGTGTGTAGATGGGAGGCCTAGTGTGGATGGGAGGCCTAGTGTGTGGGTGGGAGGCCTAGTGTGAATGGGAGGCCTAGTGTGAATGGGAGGCCTAGTGTGTGGATGGGAGGCCTAGTGTGAATGGGAGGCATAGTGTGTGGATGGGAGGCCTAGTGTGTGGGTGGGAGGCCTAGTGTGTGGGTGGGAGGCCTGGTGTGAATGGGAGGCATAGTGTGTGGGTGGGAGGCCTAGTGTGGATGGGAGGCCTAGTGTGTGGGTGGGAGACCAAGTGTGTGGATGGGAGGCCTAGTGTGTGGGTGGGAGGCTTAGTGTGTGGATGGGAGGCCTAGTGTGAATGGGAGGCATAGTGTGTGGGTGGGAGGCCTAGTGTGTGGATGGGAGGCCTAGTGTGTGGATGGGAGGCCTAGTGTGAATGGGAGGCATAGTGTGTGGGTGGGAGGCCTAGTGTGTGGGTGGGAGGCTTAGTGTGTGGATGGGAGGCCTAGTGTGTGGATGGGAGGCCTAGTGTGTGGATGGGAGACCTAGTGTGTGGATGGGAGGCCTAGTGTGTGGATGGGAGGCCTAGTGTGTGGATGGGAGACCAAGTGTGTGGGTGGGAGGCCTTGTGTCCTGTACCCAGAACTCAACCTGAACTCTCCCTGGGGTCCGGCCTGTCACCTGCACCCCCACTGTAATCCTAGTCTTATCTAACATCTAACAACAGGACTGTACCGATGCTACGTTGTGCCTGGACAGCATGGCAATAATGTCCCTCGCTATCTAACATCTAACACCACTGTACATTACATAGAATATCTAACACCACTGTACATTATTACAGAGAACATATAACACCACTGTACATTATTACAGAGAACATCTAACACCACTGTACATTACAGAGAACATTTAACACCACTGTACATTACAGAGAACATCTAACACCACTGTACATTACAGAGAACATCTAACACCACTGTACATTACAGAGAACATCTAACACCACTGTACATTACAGAGAACATCTAACACCACTGTACATTACAGAGAACATCTAACACCACTGTCCATTACAGAGAACATCTAACACCACTGCACATTACAGAGAACATCTAACACCACTGTACATTATTACAGAGAACATATAACACCACTGTACATTACAGAGAACATCTAACACCACTGTACATTACAGAGAACATCTAACACCACTGTACATTATTACAGAGAACATATAACACCACTGTACATTACAGAGAACATCTAACACCACTGTACATTATTACAGAGAACATCTAACACCACTGTACATTACAGAGAACATATAACACCACTGTACATTATTACAGAGAACATCTAACACCACTGTACATTACAGAGAACATTTAACACCACTGTACATTACAGAGAACATCTAACACCACTGTACATTATTACAGAGAACTGTCACGACTTCTGCCGAAGTCGTTGCCTCTCCTTGTTCGGGCGGTGTTCGGCGGTCGACGTCACCGGTCTTCTAGCCATCATCGATCCATTTTTCATTTTCCATTGGTTTTGTCTTGTCTTCCCACACACCTGTTTTCAATCCCATCCATTATCCTCTTGTGTATTTAACCCTCTGTTTCCCCTCATGTCTTTGTCAGAGATTGTTTCTTGTTAGTATTGTTTTTATGTGTATAGGTGCGCGACGGGTCTTCGTACCCATATTTGTTTTGTTCGTTTCTTATTTAGTGTTATGGAGCATGTATTTGGACTTTCATTAAAAGACTCCATTTTACACTACGTTTGACTCTCCTGCGCCTGACTTCCCTGCCACCTATACATACGACTCTGACAGAATCTCTGACCCAATATTAAGTCAGCAGGAGAGGACACTACGCTCATGGAAGTGGAGGAACGCGTCCGGGAACAAACGGAGGAGATTGAATGTTTGAGCGCAGTCATGGATCGCATTGTCCAGAAAATGGACCGCTGGGAGAGTCAGGGAGTTTCTCCAGCGCCTCCACTCCCACAACCAGGGTACTCCTTGAACACTTTTTCCCCTCCTGAACCGAACAAAATCCATTTACCCCTACCCATTGGATACAACGGAGATACTGCCGGCTGCCAGGGTTTCCTCCTTAAACTTAAGTTGTATCTGGCCACGGTCTCCCCAGTACCATCAGACCGTGAGAAGAGTTGCGCCCTCGTCTCATGCCTCACCGGGAAAGCCCGGGAGTGGACCAGCGCTGTGTGTAGAGAGGAGGATGCGGCGTTGGACCATTTTGAGGAGTTCATCCGCCATTTCCGGAGAGTATTCGACCACCCATCCGAAGGCAAAGCGGCGGGTGAGCGCCTCTATCATCTGAGGCAGGAGACGAGGAGTGCACAGGAGTTTGCTTTGGAGTTTAGAACCTTGGCTGCCGGCGCTGGATGGAGCGACAGGGCCCTGATCGACCAGTACCGCTGTAGTCTACGCGAGGACGTCCGTCGGGAGCTGGCCTGTAGAGACACCACCCTCAACTTCGACCAGCTGGTGGACATGTCCATCAGGCTGGACAACATGCTGGCTACTTGTGGACGTCTAGATCGGGGTCTGGTTGTTCCATCCTCCCGCACCCTCTCTCCCGAACCTATGGAATTGGGAGGGATGGTGCGCAGGGAGACCGGAGGGGGTTCCTGCTCGAGCACCATTTATGGTCGCAGAGATCACACTGCTGGTCGGTGCCGGGTTGGTTCCTCTGGGAATAGAGAAGGCAGGCAGGGCACTCTGGCATCACCCCAGGTGAGTAGGCACCATTCTCATCCAGAGCCCTCTGTCGCACTTATGTTTGTCTCTGTCACTTTTCCGGACTTTTCCCTGCATTCCCAGTATAAGGCGCTAGTAGATTCAGGCGCAGCTGGGAATTTCATTAATAAAGATCTAGCTCATAGTTTAGGGATCCCTATTGTTTCTGTGGATATGCCTTTCCCTATTCATGCCTTAGATAGTCGACCATTAGGTTCAGGGTTTATCAGGGAGGTCACCGCACCTTTGTGTATGATAACGCAGGAGGGTCACAAGGAGAAGATTAGTCTTTTCCTTATTGATTCTCCTGCGTATTCTGTGGTGCTAGGCCTACCCTGGTTAACTTGTCATAACCCCACTGTTTCTTGGCCACAGAGGGCTCTCACAGGGTGGTCGCAAGAGTGCTCAGGTAGGTGTTTAGGGGTTTCCGTTGGTGCTACTACGGTGGAAAGTCCAGACCAGGTCTCCACCTTGCGCATTCCCCCCGAATATGCCGATTTGGCTCTCGCCTTCTGTAAAAAGAAGGCGACTCAATTACCACCCCATCGACGGGGGGATTGTGCGATAGATCTCCTGGTAGACGCTGCATATCCCAGGAGTCACGTGTATCCCCTGTCGCAAGCGGAGACGGTGGCTATGGATACATATATCTCTGAATCCCTGCGTCAGGGGTTCATTCAGCCATCCATTTCACCAGCCTCTTCGAGTTTCTTTTTTGTGAAGAAGAAGGATGGCGGTTTACGCCCGTGCATTGATTATCGAGGTCTCAATAAAATCACGGTGAAATATAGTTACCCGTTACCTCTGATAAATACAGTTATTGAGTCAATGAACGGGGCACGCTTCTTCACAAAATTGGATCTCAGGAGTGCGTACAATCTGGTGCGTATTCGGAAGGGTGATGAGTGGAAGACGGCATTTAGCACCACCTCAGGTCATTATGAGTACCTTGTCATGCCATATGGGTTGATGAATGCTCCATCAGTTTTCCAATCATTTGTAGATGAGATCTTCAGGGACCTGCATGGGCAGGGTGTAGTGGTGTATATCGATGATATTCTGATATACTCCGCTACACGCGCCGAGCATGTGTCCCTGGTGTGCAGGGTGCTTGGTCGCCTGTTGGAGCATGATCTATATGTCAAGGCTGAGAAATGCTTGTTCTTCCAACAATCCATCTCCTTCCTAGGGCATCGGATTTCCACTTCAGGAGTGGAAATGGAGAGCGACCGCATTACTGCCGTGCGTAATTGGCCGACTCCAACCACGGTAAAGGAGGTGCAGCGTTTTTTAGGGTTTGCCAATTACTACCGGAGGTTTATCCGGGGTTTTGGTCAGGTGGCTGCTCCCATTACCTCACTGCTAAAGGGGGGCCCGGTGCGCTTGCAGTGGTCGGCTGAGGCGAACAGGGCTTTTGGACACCTGAAGACTCTGTTTACCTCGGCGCCTGTGTTGGCTCATCCGGATCCCTCTTTGCCATTCATAGTGGAGGTGGACGCATCCGAAGCTGGGATAGGAGCAGTGCTCTCTCAGCGTTCGGGTGTGCCACTGAAGCTTCGCCCCTGTGCTTTCTTTTCGAAGAAGCTCAGCTCGGCGGAGCGAAACTATGATGTGGGGGACCGGGAGCTGTTAGCTGTCGTACAGACCTTGAAGGCGTGGAGGCATTGGCTTGAGGGGGCTAAACACCCTTTTCTCATCTGGACTGACCACCGCAATCTGGAGTACATCCGGCAGGCGAAGAGAATGAATCCTCGCCAGGCAAGGTGGGCCATGTTTTTCACTCGTTTTGTGTTTACCCTTACTTACAGACCGGGCTCCCAGAACGTCAAGGCAGACGCATTGTCTCGGCTGTATGACACAGAGGAGCGGTCCATGGATCCCACTCCCATACTCCCAGCTTCGTGTTTGGTGGCGCCAGTAGTGTGGGAGCTGGACGCGGACATTGAGCGGGCGTCACGTGCAGAGCCCTCTCCTCCTGAGTGTCCAGCTGGTCGTCTGTACGTTCCGTCTGCTGTCCGCGACCGATTGATCTATTGGGCTCACACGTCACCCTCCTCTGGTCATCCAGGGATAGGTCGGACGATGCGCTGTCTTGATGGGAGGTACTGGTGGCCCACTTTAGCCAAGGACGTGAGGATTTATGTTTCCTCCTGCTCGGTGTCCGCCCAGTGCAAGGCTCCTAGACACCTGCCCAGAGGTAAGCTTCAACCTTTACCCGTTCCTCAACGGCCGTGGTCGCACATGTCGGTGGATTTTTTGACTGATCTTCCACCTTCACAGGGTTACACCACGATCCTGGTCGTTGTGGATCGGTTTTCGAAGTCCTGTCGTCTCCTCCCTTTGCCCGGTCTCCCTACGGCCTTAAAAAATGCAGAGGCCCTGTTTACACACGTTTTCCGGCACTATGGGGTGCCTGAGGATATAGTGTCTGATCGGGGTCCCCAGTTCACATCAAGGGTCTGGAAGGCGTTCATGGAACGTCTGGGGATCTCGGTTAGTCTTACCTCAGGTTTTCACCCCGAGAGTAATGGGCAGGTGGAGAGAGTTAACCAGGATGTGGGCAGGTTTTTGCGGTCCTATTGCCAGGACCGGCCGGGGGAGTGGGCGAAGTTCGTGCCCTGGGCAGAGATGGCCCAGAACTCGCTACGTCACTCCTCCACTAACCTCACTCCTTTCAATGTGTATTAGGGTATCAGCCGGTTCTGGCTCCTTGGCATCAGAGCCAGACCGAGGCTCCTGCGGTGGACAATTGGTTTCGGCGCGCTGAGGAAACCTGGGAGGCAGCCCACGTCCACCTTCAGCGCGCCATAAGGCGCCAGAAAATTGGCGCAGACCGTCGCCGCAGTGAGGCCCCGGTGTTCGCACCGGGGGATAGGGTCTGGCTCTCGACCCGAAACCTGCCCCTCCGCCTCCTCTGCCGGAAGCTGGGTCCGCGGTTTGTGGGGCCGTTTAAAGTCCTGAGGAGAGTGAACGAGGTATGTTATAGGTTACAACTGCCCACTAATTACCGTATTAACCCCTCGTTCCATGTGTCTCTCCTCAGGCCGGTGGTGGCTGGCCCGCTCCAGGAGGCTGAAGTGCGTGAAGTTGCTCCACCTCCTCTTGACATCGAGGGGGTCCAGGCGTACTCTATTCGATCCATTTTGGATTCGAGACGTCGGGCGAGGGGCCTTCAGTACCTCGTGGACTGGGAGGGGTTCTCTGTACATTACAGAGAACATCTAACACCACTGTACATTATTACAGAGAACATATAACACCACTGTACATTACAGAGAACATCTAACACCACTGTACATTATTACAGAGAACATCTAACACCACTGTACATTACAGAGAACATATAACACCACTGTACATTATTACAGAGAACATCTAACACCACTGTACATTACAGAGAACATTTAACACCACTGTACATTACAGAGAACATCTAACACCACTGTACATTATTACAGAGAACTGTCACGACTTCTGCCGAAGTCGTTGCCTCTCCTTGTTCGGGCGGTGTTCGGCGGTCGACGTCACCGGTCTTCTAGCCATCATCGATCCATTTTTCATTTTCCATTGGTTTTGTCTTGTCTTCCCACACACCTGTTTTCAATCCCATCCATTATCCTCTTGTGTATTTAACCCTCTGTTTCCCCTCATGTCTTTGTCAGAGATTGTTTCTTGTTAGTATTGTTTTTATGTGTATAGGTGCGCGACGGGTCTTCGTACCCATATTTGTTTTGTTCGTTTCTTATTTAGTGTTATGGAGCATGTATTTGGACTTTCATTAAAAGACTCCATTTTACACTACGTTTGACTCTCCTGCGCCTGACTTCCCTGCCACCTATACATACGACTCTGACAAGAACATCTAACACCACTGTACATTACAGAGAACATCTAACACCACTGTACATTATTACAGAGAACATATAACACCACTGTACATTATTACAGAGAACATCTAACACCACTGTACATTATTACAGAGAACATCTAACACCCCTGTACATTACAGAGAACATCTAACACCACTGTACATTATTACAGAGAACATCTAACACCACTGTACATTACAGAGAACATCTAACACCACTGTACATTATTACAGAGAACATCTAACACCACTGTACATTACAGAGAACATCTAACACCACTGTACATTACAGAGAATATCTAACACCACTGTACATTATAGAGAACATATAACACCACTGTACATTACAGAGAACATCTAACACCACTGTACATCATTACAGAGAACATCTAACACCACTGTACATTACAGAGAACATCTAACACCACTGTACATTACAGAGAACATCTAACACCACTGTACATTATTACAGAGAACATCTAACACCACTGTACATTACATAGAACATATAACACCACTGTACATTATTACAGAGAACATATAACACCACTGTACATTACAGAGAACATCTAACACCACTGTACATTATTACAGAGAACATCTAACACCACTGTACATTATTACAGAGGACATGGCTATAACGTCCCACAGCAACCAGACAAACAAACCACATGTTTAAATTATTATTATTTTTTATTTAACCTTTATTTAACTAGGCAGGTCAGTTAAGAACAAATTCTTATTTACAATGACGTCCTACCCCGGCATACCCGGACGACGCTGGGGACTCCCAATCACTGCCAGACGTGATACAGCTTGGATACAAACAAGGGACTGTAGTGATGCCTCTTGCACTGAGATGCAATGCCGTAGACCGCTGCACCACTCGGGAGCCAAATATGCCTTGCCACCATGATATATACAGCGGTTCTTTCTTTACAAAGTTCCAGCGTACTGTAGGACAGTTTGCGGGGTGCCGCAGAATTCTATGGAACGTTATTTAAGTGTCAGCCATTGTTGCCAGAATGATGCAATTTACCACAATATGCCACCATCTACCACAAACGTGCCGAGACAATAAGAAGACACAGTGGCAGAATAAATTCAACCACACATTTGTTTCATCACAAAACCCTGAGAGCAACCTTCACAAAGAATAGTGCATGTACAGTAACATACAGTTACATGACCTACAGCACGGTCAAGCAAGTTAATGTTTCTGACATTTTCGGACGACTAAACATCTACTGATTTAGAACCACAGAGAGTTACCGCAAGTCCCAAAGAAAACAGGAGCTGCCTCCACTAGTCCAGCACCATTTCAACATCTACTGATTTAGAACCACAGAGAGTTACCGCAAGTCCCAAAGAAAACAGGAGCTGCCTCCACTAGTCCAGCACCATTTCAACATCTACTGATTTAGAACCACAGAGAGTTACCGCAAGTCCCAAAGAAAACAGGAGCTGCCTCCTCTATTCCAGCACCATTTCAACTTCAACATCATCAAATCACCTCTGCTTAGTCTAATACAGTGACAACTAAAAGATACCAAAAACAATTTAGTCCACTCAATGTAAACTAAATATGATGTGGCTGTCTGTGGTTCTGATTTCTGTTTGCGTTTTGTGTGTGTGTGTGGGTTTGTGTGTGTGTGTGTCCGTGTTTGTACAAGTAGAAAAAACATGTTGACTCACCCTACTTGTAGAGAAACACCAATGGCATCTCCCTCTTGTTCATGTTGTCTAAACGGTCGATGACTCTGTCATACAGTACACGTTTTTATTTGTTGTTGTCCTAGGCTACCTGGCTAAAATGCTTGCTCGCTAGCCTAACTTCCATTCATGGGCAACAATGAGCCAGCTAGTTCACATTAGCATGCTACATCTAGCTACATATTGAACTCCCATCCTCTCAGGTCAGGGGCACAACAATGTATAAATTTATGGTTGGATCATCATCGCCATTATAATCAATGGCAAGTATGGTGAATTAAGTTAAACCAAGGTGTCCAAATCCCAATCTCCATCTATTGCTAATTTAGGAAAGGGATGATTTTAGCTAGCTAGCTACCGGAGGACAACAACACAACGAGATGCAACAAGTCAAGTTTTTCCGTCAATGACGTACGTTCTCAATGGAATATTGCAGGAGTGATGCCAAATCCAAAATGGCTTCCCTTGACACTTTTTTTGTTGCGCCGGGACCATTCACAGTTTAGCTCGATGCTGACTGGCACTTTTTAAATATTTTTTTGGTCAAGAGAAGCCAGATGGTAATGGTAACATTAACATCGATGGGGCTGCAGTGGAGCGGGTCGAGAGTTTCAAGTTCCTTGGTGTCCACATCACCAACAAACTATCATGGTCCAAACATTCCAGACAGCATCAGATACATGGTCTACACATACTGAGACAGCATCAGATACATGGTCTACACATACTGAGACAGAGAGGTGCTGTTTCACTGTCCAGACAGCATCAGATACATGGTCTACACATACTGAGACAGCATCAGATACATGGTCTACACATACTGAGACAGAGAGGTGCTGTTTCACTGTCCAGACAGCATCAGATACATGGTCTACACATACTGAGACAGCATCAGATACATGGTCTACACATACTGAGACAGCATCAGATACATGGTCTACACATACTGAGACAGAGAGGTGCTGTTTCACTGTCCAGACAGCATCAGATACATGGTCTACACATACTGAGACAGCATCAGATACATGGTCTACACATACTGAGACAGAGAGGTGCTGTTTCACTGTCCAGACAGCATCAGATACATGGTCTACACATACTGAGACAGAGAGGTGCTGTTTCACTGTCCAGACAGCATCAGATACCTGGTCTACACATACTGAGACAGAGAGGTGCTGTTTCACTGTCCAGACAGCATCAGATACATGGTCTACACATACTGAGACAGAGAGGTGCTGTTTCACTGTCCAGACAGCATCAGATACATGGTCTACACATACTGAGACAGAGAGATGCTGTTTCCCTGTCCAGACAGCATCAGATACATGGTCTACACATACTGAGACAGAGAGGTGCTGTTTCACTGTCCAGACAGCATCAGATACATGGTCTACACATACTGAGACAGAGAGGTGCTGTTTCACTGTCCAGACAGCATCAGATACATGGTCTACACATACTGAGACAGAGAGGTGCTGTTTCACTGTCCAGACAGCATCAGATACATGGTCTACACATACTGAGACAGAGGGGTGCTGTTTCACTGTCCAGACAGCATCAGATACATGGTCTACACATACTGAGACAGAGGGGTGCTGTTTCACTGTCCAGACAGCATCAGATACATGGTCTACACATACTGAGACAGAGAGGTGCTGTTTCACTGTCCAGACAGCATCAGATACATGGTCTACACATACTGAGACAGAGAGATGCTGTTTCACTGTCCAGACAGCATCAGATACATGGTCTACACATACTGAGACAGAGAGGTGCTGTTTCACTGTCCAGACAGCATCAGATACATGGTCTACACATACTGAGACAGAGAGGTGCTGTTTCACTGTCCAGACAGCATCAGATACATGGTCTACACATACTGAGACAGAGAGGTGCTGTTTCACTGTCCAGACAGCATCAGATACATGGTCTACACATACTGAGACAGAGAGATGCTGTTTCACTGTCCAGACAGCATCAGATACATGGTCTACACATACTGAGACAGAGAGGTGCTGTTTCACTGTCCAGACAGCATCAGATACATGGTCTACACATACTGAGACAGAGGGGTGCTGTTTCACTGTCCAGACAGCATCAGATACATGGTCTACACATACTGAGACAGAGAGGTGCTGTTTCACTGTCCAGACAGCATCAGATACATGGTCTACACATACTGAGACAGAGAGATGCTGTTTCACTGTCCAGACAGCATCAGATACATGGTCTACACATACTGAGACAGAGAGGTGCTGTTTCACTGTCCAGACAGCATCAGATACATGGTCTACACATACTGAGACAGAGGGGTGCTGTTTCACTGTCCAGACAGCATCAGATACATGGTCTACACATACTGAGACAGAGAGGTGCTGTTTCACTGTCCAGACAGCATCAGATACATGGTCTACACATACTGAGACAGAGAGGTGCTGTTTCACTGTCCAGACAGCATCAGATACATGGTCTACACATACTGAGACAGGGAGGTGCTGTTTCACTGTCCAGGCAGCATCAGATACATGGTCTACACATACTGAGACAGAGAGGTGCTGTTTCACTGTCCAGACAGCATCAGATACATGGTCTACACATACTGAGACAGAGAGGAGCTGTTTCACTGTCCAGACAGCATCAGATACATGGTCTACACATACTGAGACAGAGAGGTGCTGTTTCACTGTCCAGACAGCATCAGATACATGGTCTACACATACTGAGACAGAGAGGTGCTGTTTCACTGTCCAGACAGCATCAGATACATGGTCTACACATACTGAGACAGAGAGGTGCTGTTTCACTGTCCAGACAGCATCAGATACATGGTCTACACATACTGAGACAGAGAGGTGCTGTTTCACTGTCCAGACAGCATCAGATACATGGTCTACACATACTGAGACAGAGAGATGCTGTTTCACTGTCCAGACAGCATCAGATACATGGTCTACACATACTGAGACAGAGAGGTGCTGTTTCACTGTCCAGACAGCATCAGATACATGGTCTACACATACTGAGACAGAGAGGTGCTGTTTCACTGTCCAGACAGCATCAGATACATGGTCTACACATACTGAGACAGAGAGGTGCTGTTTCACTGTCCAGACAGCATCAGATACATGGTCTACACATACTGAGACAGAGAGGTGCTGTTCACTGTCCAGACAGCATCAGATACATGGTCTACACATACTGAGACAGAGAGAGGCTGTTTCACTGTCCAGACAGCATCAGATACATGGTCTACACATACTGAGACAGAGAGGTGCTGTTCACTGTCCAGACAGCATCAGATACATGGTCTACACATACTGAGACAGAGAGGTGCTGTTTCACTGTCCAGACAGCATCAGATACATGGTCTACACATACTGAGACAGAGGGGTGCTGTTTCACTGTCCAGACAGCATCAGATACATGGTCTACACATACTGAGACAGAGAGAGGCTGTTTCACTGTCCAGACAGCATCAGATACATGGTCTACACATACTGAGACAGAGAGATGCTGTTTCACTGTCCAGACAGCATCAGATACATGGTCTACACATACTGAGACAGAGAGGAGCTGTTTCACTGTCCAGACAGCATCAGATACATGGTCTACACATACTGAGACAGAGAGGTGCTGTTTCACTGTCCAGACAGCATCAGATACATGGTCTACACATACTGAGACAGAGAGGTGCTGTTTCACTGTCCAGACAGCATCAGATACATGGTCTACACATACTGAGACAGAGAGGTGCTGTTTCACTGTCCAGACAGCATCAGATACATGGTCTACACATACTGAGACAGAGGGGTGCTGTTTCACTGTCCAGACAGCATCAGATACATGGTCTACACATACTGAGACAGAGAGGTGCTGTTTCACTGTCCAGACAGCATCAGATACATGGTCTACACATACTGAGACAGAGAGATGCTGTTTCACTGCCCAGACAGCATCAGATACATGGTCTACACATACTGAGACAGAGAGGTGCTGTTTCACTGTCCAGACAGCATCAGATACATGGTCTACACATACTGAGACAGAGGGGTGCTGTTTCACTGTCCAGACAGCATCAGATACATGGTCTACACATACTGAGACAGAGAGATGCTGTTTCACTGTCCAGACAGCATCAGATACATGGTCTACACATACTGAGACAGAGAGATGCTGTTTCACTGTCCAGACAGCATCAGATACATGGTCTACACATACTGAGACAGAGAGGTGCTGTTTCACTGTCCAGACAGCATCAGAGACATGGTCTACACATACTGAGACAGAGAGGTGCTGTTTCACTGTCCAGACAGCATCAGATACATGGTCTACACATACTGAGACAGAGAGGTGCTGTTTCACTCACTCGGATGCTTTCTCCTGTAAGATACATTCAGCCTCTTGAGAATTGAAGGAAAATGATGAAACACAGAGAGACTAAAGATACATTATTATATTCGTCAATTTTTTTGGGGGGGGCTTGACTTCCTTTGGCATCCATGAATACACACACTCCACTCCACTCAAGACCCACTCAGATTCCACCACCACCCAGGCCTCCAACCCCTCTACCACCACCTCTGCCACCATCATCACCACCACCACAGCCTCTCTCCTCTGAGCCCCCTCCTGTAGCCCCTCTCTAACCCCTACCCCAGCCCCGGACCCATCCACCCTGGACCCACTATACCCCGGACCTCTTTCCCTGGACCAGAGGAGGCTGGTGGGTGGAGAATACACACACTCCACTGGTGTAAAGATATCAACATGTATTATAATGACAGTATAACAACTTGTGATTCATTTATCTGAATTCATCATTTCCCCCTTTGTCAAACCAAGGCATTAGACACATCAGCCATTTCATTAAAATGATGTAAAAAATGACTGAATTGGGGCTGAGAAGTAACCAGCTAAGAGGAATCATTGAAATGACAATTACAGGGTATTAACACACGCTCAAATTAAACGCATTGTCAAAAATACACTGGCATCGTATTGTACAATGAAAGTCAGTCAGACAGAGTCAGACAGAGTCAGACAGTCAGACAGAGTCAGACAGAGTCAGACAGAGTCAGACAGTCAGACAGAGTCAGACAGTCAGACAGTCAGACAGAGTCAGACAGTCAGACAGAGTCAGACAGTCAGACAGTCAGACAGAGTCAGACAGAGTCAGACAGTCAGACAGAGTCAGACAGTCAGACAGAGTCAGACAGAGTCAGACAGAGTCAGACAGTCAGACAGAGTCAGACAGTCAGACAGAGTCAGACAGAGTCAGACAGAGTCAGACAGAGTCAGACAGTCAGACATAGTCAGACAGAGTCAGACAGTCAGACAGAGTCAGACAAATCAGAGAGAGTCAGACAGAGTCAGACAGAGTCAGACAGAGTCAGACAGAGTCAGATAGTCAGACAGAGTCAGATAGTCAGACAGAGTCAGATAGTCAGACAGAGTCAGATAGTCAGACAGAGTCAGACAGAGTCAGACAGAGTCAGATAGTCAGACAGAGTCAGACAGAGTCAGACAGTCAGACAGAGTCAGACAGAGTCAGACAGAGTCAGATAGTCAGACAGAGTCAGACAGTCAGACAGAGTCAGACAGTCAGACAGAGTCAGACAGTCAGACAGAGTCAGACAGAGTCAGACAGTCAGACAGAGTCAGACAGTCAGAGAGAGTCCGACAGAGTCAGACAGAGTCAGACAGTCAGACAGAGTCAGACAGTCAGACAGACATAATGTACACCTCACCAACGGTGGTGTAGCAGAGGAGGCTGGTGGTGGTGAGGTGCAGCCTCCCCGGTGAGCAGTGTGTGTGGAAACTCCCCCTGCACCATAAAGCCGTCTCTGTGAAGCACAGCGGAGGAAGCCTGCATCGCACCGTACACCACCCACATTCAGGAAGGACACACCCACAGCTACTACTGCTGCTGTTGTTTCAAGATCAGATTAAATGAGAGGGAGATTCTAAGGATCTGCTCGGCTGAGACTCTAGAACGTTTATGTTAAATCTACGGGAGGATTCTACTGACAGTTGCTCTGGTCTGTACGAATCA
>NC_052325.1:1782777-1832777 GCF_016432855.1 Salvelinus namaycush | reverse complement strand
ATAACAGACATGCCAGGCTAGCTACAGGAACACATCACCTCCTCTATAACAGACATGCCAGGCTAGCTACAGGAACACATCACCTCCTCTATAACAGACATGCCAGGCTAGCTACAGGAACGCATCACCTCCTCTATAACAGACATGCCAGGCTAGCTACAGGAACACATCACCTCCTCTTAAACAGACATGCCAGGCTAGCTACAGGAACACATCACCTCCTCTTAAACAGACATGCCAGGCTAGCTACGGGAACAGACAGAGAGCAATATGATGGAAGGTGGGAGGGGGGTAGCTGCAGATGGTCCCAGAGATGTTAGCTACAGGAACAGACAGAGAGCAATATGATGGAGGGGGGGGGCTACAGACGGTCCCAGAGATGCTAGCTCCAATACAGGAAGTAAGGGCCATAGTAAGGGGTGTGGCTTCTGTCCATTGATAGCCGAATCCTAACCATTAGATCACCAAGGACACAAAGATGTTAGCTACGGGAAGAAACTAACAGAGGAATACAGCTTTGTCCATCGGTTAGAATGAAAACACACGTTGAAAAGCACACGGGCAGCAGCAGGCCAGCGCCCCTGAACGGAGGACAGGGATGGTCTTCAGTCAACTTCAACAGACAGGCTAGCTACAAGGACTACCAGAGAGAGAGGAACAGGGGGTACACACAGTCCACATGATGTCACCATAGAAGGGAACAATTGTAAGGCTCTGGTAGGAAAGATTAGGAGGGTCGTGGAGAGGTAGCAGCAGTGAGACAGGGGATCTGGGGTGTGCACCCAGGGAGATAGAGAGAGGGGGAGAGAGAGAGAGAGAGAGAGAGAGAGAGAGAGAGAGAGAGAGAGAGAGAGAGAGAGAGAGAGAGAGAGAGAGAGAGAGAGAGAGAGAGAGAGAGAGAGAGCGAGAGAGAGAGAGAGAGAGTGAGAGACAGAGAGAGAGACAGAGAGAGAGAGGTAGAGAGAGAGAGAGAGAGAGAGAGAGAGTCAAAGAGAGGGAGTCAAAGAGAGAGAGGTAGCAGTAGGGACAGCGTAGCCCTGGTGTGCACCCTAAGAGAGAAAGATTACGGCTGTGTCCCAAAACATAGTGCGCTGTCCCATTAGGGCCCTGGTCATAGTAATCCACTATATAGAGGATAAGGTGCCTTTTGGGACGCAGACTTGGTCGACAGTACAGCTTACCGTGTCCCTGTCCTTTCACTTTGAGAGTCTCCCAGACCCCTCCTGGACCTCAGGAAGCTATACCTCTCTTCTGCCTGGCTCTCCAATCACTGACAGGCTTTCAACAAGCTTCACACTCTGTAATTTCTACAGATAGAAAAATGCATGGCAAATATGACCACTCTAAAGTGCTCAGCACTTGCTCTCTCTCTCGCTCTCTCTCTCTGTCTCTCTATACCTCTCTCTCTGTCGCTCTCTCTGTCTCTCTCAATTCAATTCAATTCAATTCAAGGGGCTTTATTGGCATGGGAAACATGTGTTAACATTGCCAAAGCAAGTGAGGTAGATAATATACAAAAGTGAAATAAACAATAAAAATTAACAGTAAACATTACACATACAGAAGTTTCAAAACAATAAAGACATTACAAATGTCATATTATATATATACAGTGTTGTAACAATGTACAAATGGTTAAAGTAGAATAAATATGGGTTGTATTTACAATGGTGTTTGTTCTTCACTGGTTGCCCTTTTCTTGTGGCAACAGGTCACACATCTTGCTGCTGTGATGGAACACTGTGGTATTTCACCCAGTAGAAATGGGAGTTTATCAAAATTGGATTTGTTTTCGAATTCTTTGTGGATCTGTGTAATCTGAGGGAAATATGTCTCTCTAATATGGTCATACATTGGGCAGGAGGTTAGGAAGTGCAGCTCAGTTTCCACCTCATTTTGTGGGCAGTGTGCACATAGCCTGTCTTCTCTTGAGAGCCATGTCTGCCTACGGTGGCCTTTCTCAATAGCAAGTCTATGCTCACTGAGTCTGTACATAGTCAAAGCTTTCCTTAAGTTTGTGTCAGTCACAGTGGTCAGGTATTCTGCCACTGTGTACTCTCTGTTTAGGGCCAAATAGCATTCTAGTTTGCTCTGTTTTTTTGTTAATTCTTTCCAATGTGTCAAGTAATTATCTTTTTGTTTTCTCATGATTTGGTTGGGTCTAATTGTGCTGTTGTCCTGGGGCTCTGTGGGGTGTGTTTGTGTTTGTGAACAGAGCCCCAGGACCAGCTTGCTTAGGGGACTCTTCTCCAGGTTCATCTCTCTGTAGGTGATGGCTTTGTTATGGAAGGTTTGGGAATCGCTTCCTTTTAGGTGGTTGTAGAATTTAACGTCTCTTTTCTGGATTTTGATAATTAGTGGATATCGGCCTAATTCTGCTCTGCATGCATTATTTGGTGTTCTACGTTGTACACGGAGGATATTTTTGCAGAATTCTGCATGCAGTCTCAATTTGGTGTTTGTCCCATCTCTCTCTGTCTCTCTCTCTCTCCCTCTGTCTCTCTCTGTCTCTCTCTCTCTCTGTCTCTCTCTCTGTCTCTCTCTCTCTGTCTCTCTCTCTCTCTGTCGCTCTCTCTGTCTCTCTCTCTACCTCTCTCTCTCTGTCTCTCTCTGTGTCTCTCTCTCTGTCTCTCTCTACCTCGGCCTGTCGGTCTCTCTCTCCCACTCTCTCGCAATTCAATTCAAACGGTCCTCATTGGCATGTGAAACACAATCGGCAATAAACAAAAGGGAAACAAACAAGGGAAACATTAGTAAACATTACACTCACAAAAAAAAATGCAAGAATAAAATACATTTCAAATGTTATATTATTGGCTATGTACAGTGTGGTAACGATGTGCAAGTAGCTGAAGTAGGAGAGGTTGTAAATAGGTTGTATTTACAATGTTGTTTGTGTTCCACTGGTTGCCCTTTTCTCATGGCAACGGGCCACACATCTTGCTGCAGTGACGGCACACTGTGTTATCGCGCCCAACAGATGTGGGAGTTTATCAATGTTTGATTTGTTTTCAAATTCTTTGTGGGTCTGTGTGATCTATTGGAAAAAACACTACATAACCAAAGGTATGTGGACACCTGCTCGTCGAAACATCTCATTCCAAAATCATGGACATTATTAATATGTCAGGGCCTGGTTCCCCACTGGGTGGGTCTCTGTCGAACACAGCCAATCCATGTCCCTGACACAAACAGGGTGGGTCTCTGTCGAACACAGCCAATCCATGTCCCTGACACAAACAGGGTGGGTCTCTGTCGAACACAGCCAATCCATGTCCCTGACACAAACAGGGTGGGTCTCTGTCGAACACAACCAATCCATGTCCCTGACACAAACAGGGTGGGTCTCTGTCGAACACAGCCAATCCATGTCCCTGACACAAACAGGGTGGGTCTCTGTCGAACACAGCCAATCCATGTCCCTGACACAAACAGGGTGGGTCTCTGTCGAACACAGCCAATCCATGTCCCTGACACAAACAGGGTGGGTCTCTGTCGAACACAACCAATCCATGTCCCTGACACAAACAGGGTGGGTCTCTGTCGAACACAGCCAATCCATGTCCCTGACACAAACAGGGTGGGTCTCTGTCGAACACAACCAATCCATGTCCCTGACACAAACAGAGTGGGTCTCTGTCGAACACAACCAATCCATGTCCCTGACACAAACAGGGTGGGTCTCTGTCGAACACAGCCAATCCATGTCCCTGACACAAACAGGGTGGGTCTCTGTCGAACACAGCCAATCCATGTCCCTGACACAAACAGGGTGGGTCTCTGTCGAACACAACCAATCCATGTCCCTGACACAAACAGGGTGGGTCTCTGTCGAACACAGCCAATCCATGTCCCTGACACAAACAGGGTGGGTCTCTGTCGAACACAACCAATCCATGTCCCTGACACAAACAGGGTGGGTCTCTGTCGAACACAACCAATCCATGTCCCTGACACAAACAGGGTGGGCCTCTGTCAAACACAGCCAATCCATGTCCCTGACACAAACAGGGTGGGTCTCTGTCGAACACAGCCAATCCATGTCCCTGACACAAACAGCGCACAATGACACATTTTCGCATCACAAAAAATGCCTACTAATCAACACTTCGGACAAAACTTTTTTCAAATACCTGGTTTGTGTTTGTTGCCTTAGTTAGCATTTTAATGGTAAATATCATACTGTTGAAATGTCTTTTCCTACCGGGCTACCGATGTCAGTCATTCTGTGAGCTGCTTCATGCCCCAAAACCAGTTGAGAGCTGCAGATGCCTGCAGAAGATAATCAACTGAAACTAGGCTGTGTGTGTGTGTGTGTTGCGCGCATGTGAGTATAGTGCTTTACGATTGTTTAGGCTACTTTGTGTACGATTTCTCTATTCTACTACATCATTGATAAGTCGTATACCTGCCACTACACTATTTTGCCCACTGAAAGAAAAGTGTGAATACGCCTTATACCTACGAATACGCTCCACTACATCAATGGCCCTTTGTGTTTTACAGAAAAGTGCACTCTCCTACATGAGTGGGCTGGTATTACAGTCGCTGTCCTTTCAGAATCACCAACTTGTCACACACAGAAGTCCTACAGGTTCACCACTGGGCATATTTATATAAAGACTGTTAAGATATTCAAGTTTCAAGAAAGGAGTGTATATATTTGGCCTGGCGAATAGGTTTTATACGCTGACTGAATGGAAGCTGATAATTATGAGTTTTTTTCAGTCCGCTGGTCTCCTGGTCTCTGAGTCCTCACTCTCCGAGACCGAGTGAATACCAAGAGGAGTGAAGACCGAGAGGAGTGAATACCAAGAGGAGTGAAGACCTAGAGGAGTTAAGACCGAGAGGAGTGAAGACCTAGAGGAGTTAAGACCTAGAGGAGTGAAGACCGAGAGGAGTGAAGACCTAGAGGAGTGAAGACCGAGAGGAGTGAAGACCTAGAGGAGTTAAGACCTAGAGGAGTGAAGACCGAGAGGAGTGACGACCTAGAGGAGTGAAGACCGAGAGGAGTGAAGACCGAGAGGAGTGAAGACCGAGAGGAGTGAAGACCGAGAGGAGTGAAGACCGAGAGGAGTGAAGAGCCAGAGGAGTGAAGACCCAGAGGAGTGAAGTAGGAGTGAAGACCAAGAGGAGTGAAGACCGAGAGGAGTGAAGACCTAGAGGAGTGAAGACAGAGAGGAGTGAAGACCGAGAGGAGTGAAGACCTAGAGGAGTGAAGCCCGAGAGGAGTGAAGTAGGAGTGAAGACCGAGAGGAGTGAAGACCTAGAGGAGTGAAGACCTAGAGGAGTGAAAACCTAGAGGAGTGAAGACCTAGAGGAGTGAAGACCTAGAGGAGTTAAGACCGAGAGGAGTTAAGACCGAGAGGAGTTAAGACCGAGAGGAGTGAAGACCTAGAGGAGTGAAGACCTAGAGGAGTGAAGACCTAGAGGAGTGAAGACCGAGAGGAGTGAAGACCGAGAGGAGTGAAGACCAAGAGGAGTGAAGACCGAGAGGAGTGAAGACCTAGAGGAGTGAAGACAGAGAGGAGTGAAGACCGAGAGGAGTGAAGACCGAGAGGAGTGAAGACCGAGAGGAGTGAAGACCAAGAGGAGTGAAGACCTAGAGAAGGGAAGACCTAGAGGAGTTAAGACCGAGAGGAGTGAAGACCGAGAGGAGTTAAGACCTAGAGGAGTTAAGACCGAGAGGAGTGAAGACCGAGAGGAGTGAAGACCGAGAGGAGTTAAGACCGAGAGGAGTGAAAACCGAGAGGAGTGAAGACCTAGAGGAGTGAAGCCCGAGAGGAGTGAAGTAGGAGTGAAGACCGAGAGGAGTGAAGACCGAGAGGAGTGAAGACCTAGAGGAGTGAAAACCTAGAGGAGTGAAGACCTAGAGGAGTGAAGACCTAGAGGAGTTAAGACCGAGAGGAGTTAAGACCGAGAGGAGTGAAGACCGAGAGGAGTGAAGACCGAGAGGAGTGAAGACCTAGAGGAGTGAAGACCTAGAGGAGTGAAGACCGAGAGGAGTGAAGACCGAGAGGAGTGAAGACCGAGAGGAGTGAAGACCGAGAGGAGTGAAGACCTAGACACTCATTATGTGGTCTTGACTATGATACTATACTGGAAGAGTTGACTATAGATTTTCTCTTCTCTTGTTATTAAAGCTTCCTTACTCTCTCTCTCTCTCTCTCTCTCTCTCTCTCTCTCTCTCTCTCTCTCTCTCTCTCTCTCTCTCTCTCTCTCTCTCTCTCTCTCTCTCTCTCTCTCTTTCATTCTCTCTCTTTCATTCTCTCTCTCTATCTCTCTCTTTCATTCTCTCTCTCCCTTTCATTCTCTATTTCTCTTTCATTCTCTCTTTCTCTTTCATGATCTCTCTCTCTCTTTCATTCTCTCTCTATATCTCTTTCATTCTCTCTCTCTATCTCTCTCTTTCATTCTCTCTCTCTCTTTCATTCTCTCTCTCTATCTCTCTCTTTCATTCTCTCTCTCCCCTTCATTCTCCCTTTCTCTTTCATTCTCTCTTTCTCTTTCATGATCTCTCTCTCTCTCTCTTTCATTCTCTCTCTATATCTCTTTCATTCTCTCTCTCTATCTCTCTCTTTCATTCTCTCTCTCTTTCATTCTCTCTCTCTTTCATTCTCTCTCTCTTTCATTCTCTCTCTCTTTCATTCTCTCTCTCTTTCATTCTCTCTTTCTCTTTCATTCTCTCTTTCTCTTTCATTCTCTCTCTCTTTCATTCTCTCTGTCTTTCTATCCCCAGATTATAAAAACGGATCGAGTTTTGAGTCACAGAATCACCACGGCATGTAATTGCTGCAATCACATTCACTTCAAATAATCTGAAAAGGAAACACAGTAGGCTTTCAACTCAACAGGCCCTGAATTCTGCTGGTCAGGAGTCAACTGCTTTACTTTGTTACTATCAATAGCTGTTCTCATTTATAGACATACCATCATCCTTGCGTTATGCTGAAGATCAGGTAGTCATAGCTTCCACAATAGGTCATTGTATATTTGTTTAAACCTCTACCAGGGAGTCATACTAAGACCAAGGTCTCTTTCACAGATGAGCCCTGAATAACATAAATTACAGAAAATACACACACCAAAAAATAAATCCAAAATGCAAACAGACAGAAAAACACGGTCATAAAAAACCCATTCATTACTTATAATGTCCTCAATCAGCTTTCTGAATTGACCTACAGGCACCAGAACATCACATTCATCACTAATAAGGTCCTCAATCAGCTTTCTGAATTGACCTAGAGAGACCAATGGAATTTCCAGAGTTATCCATCCCTTGTCTAAAGTTTAGTAATGATGTTAGTAATGTATCAACCTACGTGACATCAAAGAGTGTTGCAGGGTTAGGCCTAGTGGTTAGAGGAGACAGGTAGCCTAGTGGTTAGAGGAGACAGGTAGCCTAGTGGTTAGAGGAGACAGGTAGCCTAGTGGTTAGAGGAGACAGGTAGCCTAGTGGTTAGAGGAGACAGGTAGCCTAGTGGTTAGAGGAGACAGGTAGCCTAGTGGTTAGAGGAGACAGGTAGCCTAGTGGTTAGAGGAGACAGGTAGCCTAGTGGTTAGAGGAGACAGGTAGCCTAGTGGTTAGAGGAGACAGGTAGCCTAGTGGTTAGAGGAGACAGGTAGCCTAGTGGTTAGAGGAGACAGGTAGCCTAGTGGTTAGAGGAGACAGGGAGCCTAGTGGTTAGAGGAGACAGGTAGCCTAGTGGTTAGAGGAGACAGGTAGCCTAGTGGTTAGAGGAGACAGGTAGCCTAGTGGTTAGAGGAGGCAGGTAGCCTAGTGGTTAGAGGAGACAGGTAGACTAGTGGTTAGAGGAGACAGGTAGCCTAGTGGTTAGAGGAGACAGGTAGCCTAGTGGTTAGAGGAGACAGGTAGCCTAGTGGTTAGAGGAGACAGGTAGCCTAGTGGTTAGAGGAGGCAGGTAGCCTAGTGGTTAGAGGAGACAGGTAGCCTAGTGGTTAGAGGAGGCAGGTAGCCTAGTGGTTAGAGGAGACAGGTAGCCTAGTGGTTAGAGGAGACAGGTAGCCTAGTGGTTAGAGGAGACAGGTAGCCTAGTGGTTAGAGGAGACAGGTAGCCTAGTGGTTAGAGGAGACAGGTAGCCTAGTGGTTAGAGGAGGCAGGTAGCCTAGTGGTTAGAGGAGGCAGGTAGCCTAGTGGTTAGAGGAGACAGGTAGCCTAGTGGTTAGAGGAGGCAGGTAGCCTAGTGGTTAGAGGAGACAGGTAGCCTAGTGGTTAGAGGAGACAGGTAGCCTAGTGGTTAGAGGAGGCAGGTAGCCTAGTGGTTAGAGGAGACAGGTAGCCTAGTGGTTAGAGGAGACAGGTAGCCTAGTGGTTAGAGGAGACAGGTAGCCTAGTGGTTAGAGGAGGCAGGTAGCCTAGTGGTTAGAGGAGGCAGGTAGACTAGTGGTTAGAGGAGGCAGGTAGCCTAGTGGTTAGAGGAGACAGGTAGCCTAGTGGTTAGAGGAGACAGGTAGCCTAGTGGTTAGAGGAGGCAGGTAGCCTAGTGGTTAGAGGAGACAGGTAGCCTAGTGGTTAGAGGAGGCAGGTAGCCTAGTGGTTAGAGGAGACAGGTAGCCTAGTGGTTAGAGGAGGCAGGTAGCCTAGTGGTTAGAGGAGACAGGTAGCCTAGTGGTTAGAGAAGACAGGTAGCCTAGTGGTTAGAGGAGGCAGGTAGCCTAGTGGTTAGAGGAGACAGGTAGCCTAGTGGTTAGAGGAGGCAGGTAGCCTAGTGGTTAGAGGAGGCAGGTAGCCTAGTGGTTAGAGGAGACAGGTAGCCTAGTGGTTAGAGGAGGCAGGTAGCCTAGTGGTTAGAGGAGGCAGTTCGCCTAGTGGTTAGAGGAGGCAGGTAGCCTAGTGGTTAGAGGAGACAGGTAGCCTAGTGGTTAGAGGAGGCAGGTAGCCTAGTGGTTAGAGGAGACAGGTAGCCTAGTGGTTAGAGGAGACAGGTAGCCTAGTGGTTAGAGGAGACAGGTAGCCTAGTGGTTAGAGCGTTGGGCCAGTAACTGAAAGGATCGAATCTCCGAGCTGACAAGGTAAGAATCTGTCGTTCTGCCCCTGAACAAGGCACTTCCCCAGTAGGCCATCATTGTAAATAAGAATGTGTTCTTAAAAACTTCTTCTGGCTGCAAGCCCGACGTCGGTACACTTATGACAACAGCCAGCTCAAGTGCAGGGCGCGAAATTCAAAATATATATTTTTGAAATATTTAACTTTCACACATTAACAAGTCCAATACAGCAAATGAAAGGTACACATCTTGTGAATCCAGCCAACATGTCCGATTTTTTAAATGTTTTACAGCGAAAACAGCACGTATATTTATGTTAGCTCACCACCAAATACAAAAAAGGACAGACATTTTTCACAGCACAGGTAGCATGCACAAAGCCAACCTAACTAACCAAGAACCAACCAAACTAACCAACAAACAACTTCATCAGATGACAGTCTTATAACATGTTATTCAATAAATCTATGTTTTGTTCGAAAAATGTGCATATTTCAGGTATAAATCATAGTTTACATTGCAGCTACAATCAGAAATTGCACCGAAAGCAGCCAGAATAATTACAGACACCAACGTCAAATACCTAAATACTCATCATAAAACATTTCTGAAAAATACATAGTGTACAGCAAATGAAAGACAAGCATCTTGTGAATCCAGCCAATATTTCCGATTTCTTAAGTGTTTTACAAAGAAAACAGAATATAGCGTTATATTAGCTTACCACAATAGCCAGAAACACAAGCCCTTCCCCAGTAGCAAAAGTTAGCGATCGTAACAAACCAGCAAAAGCTATATAATTTTTGACTAACCTTGATAAGCTTCATCAGATGGCAGTCCTATAACATCAGGTTATACATACACTTATGTTTTGTTCGAAAATGTGCATATTTAGAGCTAAAATCAGTGGTTATACATTGTGCTAACGTAGCATCTTTTTCCCACAACGTCCGGATATTTTTCTGACACACATATTCTGTCCAAATAACTATTCATAAACATAACTAAAAAATACATGTTGTATAGGAAATGATAGATACACTAGTTCTTAATGCAATCGCCGTGTTAGAATTCTAAAAATAACTTCATTACGATATGCAGTTTACGTTATGGCGAGAGAGTACCCAAAACCTGGCCGCAAACGACTAGTTCACATGTACGACAGATATATGAAATAACATCATAAAATGGGTCCTACTTTTGCTGATCTTCCATCAGAATGTTGTACAAGGGGTCCTTTGTCGGGAACAATCGTTGTTTGGTTTTAGAACGGCCTTTTTCCCTCTCGATTTAGCAAGCACACTTGCCAAGTGGTGCGAATCTCTCCATCGTCAACAAACTCAGAGAACGGAACACGGCAAAACTCCCGAAAAAATTTCAATAATCTGATTAAACTATATTGAAAAAACATACTTTACGATGATATTGTCACATGTATCAAATAAAATCAAAGCCGGAGATATTAGTCGTCCATAACATAATATACTTTATCCGGCACTCCTTTACTTCTCTCATTACCTCCCCTTTATCCGGCACTCCTTTACTTCTCTCATTACCTCCCCTTTATCCGGCACTCCTTTACTTCTCTCATTACCTCCCCTTTATCCGGCACTCCTTTACTTCTCTCATTACCTCCCCTTTATCCGACACTCCTTTACTTCTCTCATTACCTCCCCTTTATCCGGCACTCCTTTACTTCTCTCATTACCTCCCCTTTATCCGGCACTCCTTTACTTCTCTCATTACCTCCCCTTTATCCGGCACTCCTTTACTTCTCTCATTACCTCCCCTTTATCCGGCACTCCTTTACTTCTCTCATTACCTCCCCTTTATCCGGCACTTCTTTACTTCTCTCATTACCTCCCCTTTATCCGGCACTCCTTTACTTCTCTCATTACCTCCCCTTTATCCGGCACTCGTTTACTTCTCTCATTACCTCCCCTTTATCCGGCACTCCTTTACTTCTCTCATTACCTGCCCTTTATCCGGCACTCCTTTACTTCTCTCATTACCTCCCCTTTATCCGGCACCTCTTTAGGTTCTTTCTCCAGTCAGTATTGTTGATGTGTTTCATGTTCATACGCTACTCATGTTTTGTTATATTGTTCAATGTTTATGACTAAACTCACCACCTGTTCTTGCTTACCGACTCCCAGCGTATACGTTTACAAGTATAACAGCTACGGTACCAGAGAGATGGACTAGTTGGATCTTACCCTTTTCTCATTGATTCATCTATATAAAATATAATGCACAAAATGTAAAATGCAATTACAAATTGCTTTATCCACATCCTTCCTTCTTCACTGGTCCTGTAATAGATCTACTGTTTACAGTAAAGTTGGTTCCATCAATTGCACTAGAAATTAGACTGTCAAGTGTTCTTTAATAATAACACAAGTCAAATCTTTCTTAAATGCGCTTAGGGGTGTGAAGAAATGAACCAATGAAGCAATTTTTTCTTTTGTTGAATTAAGTCGTGAAAACCCAGACCAATTAAAGAGAGTAATGACCGTTATGTCAGTAAGATGCATTAATGTTCCTTGCATTGTATAATATACACATATATACTTACAACTTAACTTTTCATACAGAAAATGTGACTATTGTTGAGTTTCGCCACAGCAGCATCAGTTACGTGTTTCTGCAATGACAGATTCTGTCCTGCAAGGTAAAATGTTGCTACTAATTATTGTTATAAGCAACACTACACTAACACATCTGATTAAACTATAGCAATTTCCTTCAGAATGTTACTATTCTGGCTTTTGTACAAGAACTTTGTACTATTTTATCTTCCCTAAAGCTTTCTCTCTGTTCAGTAATGAATCATTAGGTCCTGCTGGTCAATAAGCCTCCAAGCACTTTACTGTCTAGAGGAACATCACCCGTTATCTCTTTGCATCACACAAATCACTTGATACTAAATGCTAGTGCCAGTAAGTCACGGGGGACGCTGCCAAGAGCTGACCCAGAGACTCCGGCCCAAATAGCACTCTGTTCCCTATATAGTGTGCTAAAGAGAGAGAGAGATGAGAGAGATGGAGAGAGAGAGAGAAATATCTATAGAGAGAGGGAAAGAGAGATGGATAGAGAGAGAGAGAAAGATATAGAGAGAGAGGGAAAGAGTGATGGATAGAGAGAGAGAGAGAGAGAGAGAGAGAGAGAGAGAGAGAGAGAGAGAGAGAGAGAGAGAGAGAGAGAGAGAGAGAGAGAGAGAGAGAGAGAGAGAGGGGGAGGAGGGGGGTAGAATAGGGTGCCATTTGGGATGAGAGTCAGTGGAGAGGGGACTGATGAAGACTGTCTGGAGATGGGAGACGGGCCAGTCGCCAGGATTTATTTTGGAGAGAGAGAGAGATGTACTATGTACAGACTCAGTGAGCATAGCCTTGCTATTGAGAAAGGCCGCCGTTGGCAGACCTGGCTCTCAAGAGAAGACAGGCTATGTGCACACTGCCCACAAAATGAAGTGGAACCTGAGCTGCACTTCCTAACCTCCTGCCCAATGTACGACCATATTAGAGACACATATTTCCCTCAAATTGCACAGATCCACAAATAATTCGAAAACAAACCTGATTTTGAACCAAACTCCCATATCTACTGGGTGAAATACCACAGCAGCAAGATGTGTGACCTGTTGCCACAAGAAAAGGGCAACCAGTGAAGAAGAAACACCATTGTAAATACAACCCATATTTATGCTTGTTTCTTTTCCTTTTTGTACTTTAACTATTTGTACATTGTTACAACACTGTACATATACACAATATGACATGTATAATGTATTTATTATTTTGGAACTTCTGTGAATGGAATGTTTACTGTTCATTTTTATTAATTATTTCACTTTTGTATATTATCTACTTCACTTGCTTTGGCAATGTTAACTTGTGTTTCCCATGCCAATAAACCCCCTTGCATGAATTGAATTGAGAGAGAGAGAGAGACAGAGACAGAGACAGAGACAGAGACAGAGAGAGAGAGAGAGAGAGAGAGAGAGAGAGAGAGAGAGAGAGAGAGACAGAGACAGAGACAGAGACAGAGACAGAGACAGAGACAGAGACAGAGACAGAGAGAGAGACAGAGACAGAGACAGAGACAGAGACAGAGACAGAGACAGAGACAGAGACAGAGACAGAGACAGAGAGAGAGACAGAGAGAGAGAGAGACAGAGACAGAGAGAGAGAGAGAGAGAGAGAGACAGAGACAGAGACAGAGACAGAGAGAGACAGAGACAGAGAGACAGAGACAGAGAGACAGAGACAGAGACAGAGAGAGAGACAGAAAGAGAGAGAGAGAGACAGAGAGAGACAGAGACAGAGACAGAGAGAGACAGAGACAGAGAGACAGAGACAGAGAGACAGAGACAGAGAGACAGAGACAGAGAGACAGAGACAGAGAGACAGAGACAGAGAGACAGAGACAGAGAGACAGAGACAGAAAGAGAGAGAGAGAGAGAGAGAGAGAGAGAGGTAGAGAGAGACAGAGAGAGAGAGAGAGAGAGAGAGAGAGGTAGAGAGAGACAGAGAGAGAGAGAGATAGAGAGAGAGAGAGTGAATAATACGCTCAGACTTCAAATCTCTCTCTCTGGACTAAATCACCTTCCCTTAGGCATAGAGTTTGTGATTGAGATTGACAGTTACTACATTGTAGACTCATTTCCAGACAATAACTTTAATATATAACTATATATGTTAAACAGTTACTGTTAGCACCGCTTGACATCGATGTTTATATTGCGACTCATCGTTGAATACTTGGTTAGGTAAGTGAAAGCTAGAATTTACGTGCGTATATTACATCCAAAACCTAACTATAAGCTAGAACACATCTAATATATATATATATATATATATATATAACATATATAACATATATATATCCCATAATATATCCCATAAAAAGTAGGTTGCCTTATCCAAAATAATTCCAGCATCCGATGAGTGAACTGCTCACACGCCAACTTTCCTTCAATTCGCAAGTGGCTGAAACTATCTCACCGGAGAAAGCAGCCTAACGAGTGAAACACCGCCCCTTCTGTCTTACTATACACTGAGTGGACAAAACATTAGGAAATACCTTCTCTTTCCATGACACAGACTGACCAGGTGAATCCAGGGGGAAAGCTATGATCCCTTATCGATAGCACTTGTTCAATCGACTTCAAATCAGTGTAGATGAAGGAGAGGAGACGGGTTAAACAAGGATTTTCAACCCTTGAGACAGTTGAGACATGGATTGTGTATGTGTGCCATTCAGAGGGTGAATGGGTGAGACAACATATTTAAGTGTCTTTGAATGGGGTATTGTAGTAGATGCCAGATGCATCGGTTTGTGTCAGGAACTGAAACGCTGCTGAGTTTTTCACACTCAACAGTTTCCTGTGTTTATCAAGAATGGTCCACCACCCAAAGGACATCCAGCCAACTTAACACAACTGTGGGGAAGCATTGGAGTCAACATGGACCAGCATCCCTGTGGAACACTTTCAACACCTTGTAGAGTCCATGGACCCGACAGAGGCTGTTCCAAGGGGGTGGGATATATATATATATATATATATATATATATATATATATATATATATATATATATATATATATATATATATATATATATATAATCCCCACCAGCATATATATATATATATATATATATACACACACTGTATTTACATTCAGGGCTCATTGTGATATATCTTAAATACATGTTTTATCATATTATTTGTGTGTATTGTTTTGTTTAAAAACGTGTCTGTCTTTACCTCCACATGAAGAGGATGAAGGTCAGTAACACCTCCACATGAAGAGGCTGAAGGCCAGTAACACCTCCACATGAAGAGGCTGAAGGCCAGTAACACCTCCACATGAAGAGGCTGAAGGTCAGTAACACCTCCACATGAAGAGGCTGAAGGTCAGTAACACCTCCACATGAAGAGGCTGAAGGCCAGTAACACCTCCACATGAAGAGGCTGAAGGTCAGTAACACCTCCACATGAAGAGGCTGAAGGCCAGTAACACCTCCACATTAAGAGGCTGAAGGCCAGTAACACCTCCACATGAAGAGGCTGAAGGTCAGTAACACCTCCACATGAAGAGGCTGAAGGTCAGTAACACCTCCACATTAAGAGGCTGAAGGTCAGTAACACCTCCACATGAAGAGGCTGAAGGTCAGTAACACCTCCACATGAAGAGGCTGAAGGTCAGTAACACCTCCACATGAAGAGGCTGAAGGTCAGTAACACCTCCACATGAAGAGGCTGAAGGTCAGTAACACCTCCACATGAAGAGGCTGAAGGTCAGTAACACCTCCACATGAAGAGGCTGAAGGTCAGTAACACCTCCACATGAAGAGGCTGAAGGCCAGTAACACCTCCACATTAAGAGGCTGAAGGCCAGTAACACCTCCACATGAAGAGGCTGAAGGCCAGTAACACCTCCACATGAAGAGGCTGAAGGCCAGTAACACCTCCACATGAAGAGGCTGAAGGCCAGTAACATCTCCACATTAAGAGGCTGAAGGTCAGTAACACCTCCACATGAAGAGGCTGAAGGCCAGTAACACCTCCACATTAAGAGGCTGAAGGCCAGTAACACCTCCACATGAAGAGGCTGAAGGTCAGTAACACCTCCACATGAAGAGGCTGAAGGTCAGTAACACCTCCACATGAAGAGGCTGAAGGCCAGTAACACCTCCACATTAAGAGGCTGAAGGCCAGTAACACCTCCACATGAAGAGGCTGAAGGCCAGTAACACCTCCACATGAAGAGGCTGAAGGCCAGTAACACCTCCACATGAAGAGGCTGAAGGCCAGTAACACCTCCACATGAAGAGGCTGAAGGCCAGTAACACCTCCACATTAAGAGGCTGAAGGCCAGTAACACCTCCACATGAAGAGGCTGAAGGCCAGTAACACCTCCACATGAAGAGGCTGAAGGCCAGTAACACCTCCACATGAAGAGGATGAAGGCCAGTAACACCACATGAAGAGGCTGAAGGCCAGTAACACCTCCACATGAAGAGGCTGAAGGCCAGTAACACCTCCACATGAAGAGGCTGAAGGCCAGTAACACCTCCACATGAAGAGGCTGAAGGCCAGTAACACCTCCACATGAAGAGGCTGAAGGCCAGTAACACCTCCACATGAAGAGGCTGAAGGCCAGTAACACCACATGAAGAGGCTGAAGGCCAGTAACACCGAGAGGAAAGAAGATGAGTAAAGTTGCAATAAACTTCAGTGAACTATTGAATATATTTACAAAATAATACATACAGGAGGAGTCCGCCTAGTATATCAGGACACACAACAGCAACACAGTTTAACTACTAGTCTTCCTCAGGCAGTGTTGTAAAATGGAAGCTGACATGTCTGTAGAAAATGAGTTTGGCAACAAGTAAATGTCACATGTCAAGGACAATAAACTACATACAAAATATGTATAGAACATGGTCACGTTCAGTGTGTAGAAACAACATGGAAAATAAAGGCAACATTGAAAAATGGATTTACAGAAGAGTGTAGAGTGGATAAAAGACATTATAAACTGTGTGGTTCGAGCCCTGAATGCTGATTGGCTGACAGCCATGGTATATCGAACCGTATACCACGGGTATGACCAAAAAATATATTTTTACTGCTCTAATTAAGTTGGTCACCAGTTTATAATAGCAATAAGGCACCTCGGGGGTTTGTGATATATGGCCAATATACCACGGCTAAGAGCTGAGTCCAAGCACTCCGTGTTGCGTCGTGCTTAAGAACAGCCCTTAGCCGTGCTATATTGGCCATATACCACACCCCCTCTGGCCTTGTTGCTTAATTATACAACAGGTGGGTCTAATCCTGAATGCTGATTGGTTAAAACCTCATTCCAGCCGATGTCTATTTCACAAGTTACCACCGGCTAAATCTATGACGTTGAAATGTTTATTTACTATGTTCCATCTCACTGCGCAATCCACTGTCTCATCAGCCCAGCCAGGCAATTTATAAACTTGATCTCCACTATGAAAAGCATCTAGACATTATCTCACATTTCTTTTAGACTAACATTTGGTTTTCAACAGCGGATATTTGTATAAACCTTGTTGTCTGTCTCTCCGACCTTTCCAATATTGTTTCAATATCAAATTGCGATCTCCACCGTCCTATATAAAGTGAATGGATCCGAACGAGACAGACAGCAATTTTAGCTGGTTGTCATAGCAACATACACAACTTGTTTGCAGTTGACTGGCAAAATGTATACTTTGTTTGTGAAAACTAAAATGGATGATTGGAATATTTATTTTGGCGACATGACTAAAATTAATGGGAGAAAGATATGGCAACAATACCCAGGCATGTAGATTTGGAGGATACTGCATTGAATGTCCGAGAGAAAAGCCACAACAACAAAAAAGCACAGTTAAGAATACAAACTGGGCTGTGCGTTGCTTCGACGGCTGGCTAGCAGAGAATAATAAAGTTGTTGACTTCAAAACCTGTCACTAAGGAAGTGTTAATAAATCTTCTTGCCACTATAGGGGGTGCTGTTTTCGCATTAGCATAATTTCCTCTACAGATTAAACTGCCTCTTATTCAATTATTGCTCTTACTATATGCATATAATTAATACCATTGGATAGAAAACAATCTATAGTTTCTAAAACCGTTTCAATTTTGTCTCTGAGTTAAACAGAAGTCATTTGACAGCACTTTCCCTGACCAAGAAGAAGAATGCAAGATGTGTATGCTCGCTTCAACGCTCTGCCTATATATGGTCACGCCACCTATGACCCGAAACACACTTCATTCGTCTTCCTCTGGGTGTCAAGAGGACGTCAGAGGAGAAATTTTTTGTTTACCTTGTACTGACGTGAAATAAGACCTATTTCTTTGGCGTGACCGACAACTTCCGGTTCTCTGACTCGCGCTATTTGGAGGTGCGATTGTCTACTGTTTTGCTGCCGTTACGGATGAAAACTATCTCCGTCTCGAAGTTTGTTTGATACATGTGACCATATCATCTTAATGTATGTTTTTTCAATATAGTTTAATCAGATTATTTGAATTTTTTCGGGAGTTTTGCCGTGTTCCGTTCTGTGACTTTTTTTACTTTGGCCAGTCGACCAGTACATATGCTAAATGAAGAGGGAAAGTTGCCATTATGAATGGATTGAACGACTCATCAGGACTAAGGACACATTGATCAACATTCTGATGAAAGATCAGCAATAGTAAGACCCAATTTACGATGTTATTTCATATATCTGTCGTGCATGTGAACTGGTCGCGGGCGCCCAGCTGGTTCTGGCTGGCGTGGCTATGCTAATTTAGCGCTACATTTTGTTTTCGCTATAAAACATTTAATAAATCTGAAATATTGTTTGGATTCACCAGATGTTGGGCTTTCAATATCTGTACGCTGTGTATTTTTCTGAAATGTTTTAAGATAAGTAATTAGTTATATGACGTTGGTCTCTGTAATTGTTCTGGCTGCGTCAGCACTATTTCAGATTGCAGCTGCAATGTAGAACTGTGATTTATACCTGAAAAATGCACATTTTTCAAAAAAAAACTATGCTATACCATAAATATGTTATCAGACTGTCATCTTATGAAGTTGTTTCTTGGTTAGTGGCTATATATATTTTTATTTAGTCGAATTAGTGATAGCTACTGACGCAGGAAAAAACTGTTGGAGTAAAAAAATTGTGTCTTATGCTAACGTGGTTAGCTAATAGATTTACATATTGTGTCTTCCCTGTAAAACATTTTAAAAATCTGAAATGGTGGCTTTATTCACAAGATCTGTATCTTTCATCTGGTGTCTTGGACTTGTGATTTAATGATATTTAGATGCTACAATTTACTTGTGACGCTATGCTAGCTATGCTACTCAGTGGGGGGGGAGTGGGGGGTGATCCCGGATCCGGGTTGGTGACTCGTTAAAGGTTTTAACATCCTTCTCCGACAGTTTTATGGAAATGTATGAAATGGGAAGGGAGAGCAGTTTAATTAGATACCTGGCACTCTGTAGTGGGCTCAACTGGTTTCTAAATGACCCACCCATCGGTCGCAGCTGGTGCATTATAAAGGACACTGAATTTACCACCTCCAATCATGTCTTTCTGGGAAACATTAAACAGCTAAGAAGGCAAGGAAAAGACATCACAAACAGCCACCCTCCCATCACCGATAAGGACATGGCCGAGCTCCAAAACGCAGGCTCTGAATCCTGGTACAGCAAGGGGTCTGGCCCAGAAAGTGTGAATCCCGGTACACCAAGGGGTCTGGTCCAGAAAGTGTGAGTCCCGGTACACCAAGGGGTCTGGTCCAGAAAGTGTGAGTCCCGGTACACCAAGGGGTCTGGTCCAGAAAGTGTGAATCCCGGTACACCAAGGGGTCTGGTCTAGAAAGTGTGAGTCCCGGTACACCAAGGGGTCTGGTCCAGAAAGTGTGAGTCCCGGTACACCAAGAGGTCTGGTCCAGAAAGTCTGAATCCCGGTACACCAGGGGGTCTGGTCCAGTGGTTCGACCTCCAGTAACATCTGGGTCGAAGAGGGACAGAGGGGAACAGACAACTAAAGCCCAACTCATTCCTCATTAAAACAGCCGACAACGGTCCAATGGAAGATTGTTCATAGCCTGCTTGTGTTATTTCTTAAGTTGCACTCGTAATTAGGCTACAGGAAAACAAATTTCTAATAACGCATTCTCTCTCTCTCAGATAAGATACATCACTCTCACATATACTAGGACACAAAGCACATTTTCTCTGGCAAGCAAAATAGCACATCATTAGCTCATTGTTATTGATGTACCCCAAAAAATCTTAGTAGAAAACAGCTACTTCGCTGTTATTCTGGCTGTACATTTTGAAAGTTGCCAGCCAGTATCGCAATGGAACATTTAGAACGAACGACCGGGTCGCGTTCCATAGATACAGAACATAAAGACTGAATGACTGGGTCGCGTACCATAGATACAGAACATAAATACTAGACTACTGGGTCGCGTTCCATAGATACAGAACATAAAGACTGAACGACTGGGCCGCGTTCCATAGATACAGAACATAAAGACTGAACGACTGGGTCGCGTCCCATAGATACAGAACATAAAGACTGAACGACTGGGTCGCGTACCATAGATACAGAACATAAATACTAGACTACTGGGTCGCGTTCCATAGATACAGAACATAAAGACTGAACGACTGGGCCGCGTTCCATAGATACAGAACATAAAGACTGAACGACTGGGTCGCGTCCCATAGATACAGAACATAAAGACTGAACGACTGGGCCGCGTTCCATAGATACAGAACATAAAGACTAAACGACTGGGTCGCGTTCCATAGATACAGAACATAAAGACTGAACTACTGGGTTGCGTTCCATAGATACAGAACATAAAGACTGAACGACTGGGTCGCGTCCCATAGATACAGAACATAAACACTGAATGACTGGGCCGCGTTCCATAGATACAGAACATAAAGACTGAACTACTGGGTCGCGTCCCATAGATACAGAACATAAAGACTGAACGACTGGGTCGCGTCCCATAGATACAGAACATAAAGACTGAACTACTGGGTCGCGTTCCATAGATACAGAACATAAAGACTGAACTACTGGGTTGCGTTCCATAGATACAGAACATAAAGACTGAACGACTGGGTCGCGTCCCATAGATACAGAACATAAACACTGAATGACTGGGCCGCGTTCCATAGATACAGAACATAAAGACTGAACTACTGGGTCGCGTCCCATAGATACAGAACATAAAGACTGAACGACTGGGTCGCGTCCCATAGATACAGAACATAAAGACTGAACTACTGGGTCGCGTTCCATAGATACAGAACATAAAGACTGAACGACTGGGTCGCGTTCCATAGATACAGAACATAAAGACTAGACTACTGGGTCGCGTCCATAGATACAGAACATAAAGACTGAACGACTGGGTCGCGTTCCATAGATACAGAACATAAAGACTGAACGACTGGGTTGCGTTCCATAGATACAGAACTTAACTACTGGGTCGCGTTCCATAGATACAGAACATAAAGACTGAACTACTGGGTCGCGTCCCATAGATACAGAACATAACTACTGGGTCGCGTTCCATAGATACAAAACATAACTACTGGGTCGCGTTCCATAGATACAGAACATAAAGACTGAACGACTGGGTCGCGTCCCATAGATACAGAACATAAAGACTGAACTACTGGGTTGCGTTCCATAGATACAGAACATAAAGACTGAACGACTGGGTCGCGTTCCATAGATACAGAACATAAAGACTGAACTACTGGGTCGCGTTCCATAGATACAGAACATAAAGACTGAACTACTGGGTCGCGTCCCATAGATACAGAACATAACTACTGGGTCGCGTTCCATAGATACAAAACATAACTACTGGGTCGCGTTCCATAGATACAGAACATAAAGACTGAACGACTGGGTCGCGTCCATAGATACAGAACATAAAGACTGATCGACTGGGTCGCGTCCCATAGATACAGAACATAAAGACTGAACGACTGGGTCGCGTCCATAGATACAGAACATCAAGACTGATCGACTGGGTCGCGTCCCATAGATACAGAACATAAAGACTGATCGACTTGGTCGCGTCCATAGATACAGAACATAAAGACTGATCGACTGGGTCGCATCCCATAGATACAGAACATAAAGACTGATCGACTGGGTCGCGTCCATAGATACAGAACATAAAGACTGATCGACTGGGTCGCGTCCATAGATATAGAACATAAAGACTGAACGACTGGGTCGTGTTCCATAGATACAGAACATAAAGACTGAACTACTGGGTCGCGTCCCATAGATACAGAACATAAAGACTGATCGACTGGGTCGCGTCCATAGATACAGAACATAAAGACTGAACTACTGGGTCGCGTTCCATAGATACAGAACATAAAGACTGAATGACTGGGTTGCGTCCATAGATACAGAACATAAAGACTGAACGACTGGGTTGCGTCCCATAGATACAGAACATAAAGACTGAACTACTGGGTCGCGTTCCATAGATACAGAACATAAAGACTGAATGACTGGGTCGCGTCCCATAGATACAGGACATAAAGACTGAGAGACTGAATCACATCTCTAGCAGCCCTAGATTTGTGATGGGACTATATCTTGTGGAAGGATGAAATAGTTTGAATAAATTCATTCAACATAATGTTTTTAATGAAAATATTTTTAAATCATTATTTGAATATGTTGGTAACCCATTGCATAAAAGTATTAAATATGCACTGGTGCGTAAAACACATTCTATACAAAAACAAGACACAGACCATGGCGATTATCAAAAAAATACGCAAAAGGATAGATACTGGTCAAGACTAGGAAGGATTCTAGAGTTGTTTGTTTCATCCGTGGGGAGGACAGTATTTATATTTCACCTTTATTTAACTGGGCAAGTCAGTTAAGAACAAATTATATTTACAATGTCTGCCTACCGTGGAACAGTGGGTTTAACTGCCTTATTCAGGTGCAGAACGACTGATTTTTTTTACTTTGTCAGCTCAGGGATTGCGATCCACCAACCTGTCGGGTTACTGGCCCAATGCTCTAATCACTAGGCTACCTGCCGCCCCAGATCGACCCCCGGTATCTAGGAGGTGGATCCATTCAGATATTTTTTTCTATTAGGGACCGATCAAAAAAAAATCCTTCTGAGAGCCACAAGAAGTTTGTCAAGAAAATTGTTGTCTAGTTGCAGTACATGCCAACGTCTGTGTAGGACTTTCTGTTGGATATTGCATACAAGTCGGTCAGACTGTTGTTTTTTTCATTCTGCTTGTAGCAACATGTTTCTCTGTGAATACAAACATGTTTCTCTGTGAATACAAACATGTTTCTCTGTGAATACAACATGTTTCTCTGTGAATACAACATGTTTCTCTGTGAATACAACATGTTTCTCTGTGAATACAAACATGTTTCTCTGTGAATACAACATGTTTCTCTGTGAATACAACATGTTTCTCTGTGAATACAAACATGTTTCTCTGTGAATACAACATGTTTCTCTGTGAATACAACATGTTTCTCTGTGAATACAACATGTTTCTCTGTGAATACAAACATGTTTCTCTGTGAATACAACATGTTTCTCTGTGAATACAACATGTTTCTCTGTGAATACAAACATGTTTCTCTGTGAATACAACATGTTTCTCTGTGAATACAAACATGTTTCTCTGTGAATACAACATGTTTCTCTGTGAATACAACATGTTTCTCTGTGAATACAACATGTTTCTCTGTGAATACAAACATGTTTCTCTGTGAATACAACATGTTTCTCTGTGAATACAATGATCTCTCGTATTCTGTTTTTATGAACCTTGCTTTCATATCATTAGCTTTTTCAACGACCTCATTTCTATCCACGCATCCTGAGATGCGCAAACTGTCCGACAAAGGTTGTGTTTGAGTTTGTTCACGTGGTAACTGGTGACCAATAGTACTGTGTCCGACAGGAAGGTTGTCTTTGAGTTTGTTCACGTGGTAACCGGTGACCAATAGTACTGTGTCCGACAGGAAGGTTGTATTTGAGTTTGTTCACGTGGTAACTGGTGACCAATAGTACTGTGTCCGACAGGAAGGTTGTCTGAGTTTGTTCACGTGGTAACTGGTGACCAATAGTACTGTGTCCGACAGGAAGGTTGTCTGAGTTTGTTCACGTGGTAACCGGTGACCAATAGTACTGTGTCCGACAGGAAGGTTGTCTGAGTTTGTTCACGTGGTAACCGGTGACCAATAGTACTGTGTCCGACAGGAAGGTTGTATTTGAGTTTGTTCACGTGGTAACTGGTGACCAATAGTACTGTGTCCGACAGGAAGGTTGTATTTGAGTTTGTTCACGTGGTAACTGGTGACCAATAGTACTGTGTCCGACAGGAAGGTTGTCTGAGTTTGTTCACGTGGTAACCGGTGACCAATAGTACTGTGTCCGACAGGAAGGTTGTCTGAGTTTGTTCACGTGGTAACCGGTGACCAATAGTACTGTGTCCGACAGGAAGGTTGTATTTGAGTTTGTTCACGTGGTAACTGGTGACCAATAGTACTGTGTCCGACAGGAAGGTTGTATTTGAGTTTGTTCACGTGGTAACTGGTGACCAATAGTACTGTGTCCGACAGGAAGGTTGTCTGAGTTTGTTCACGTGGTAACTGGTGACCAATAGTACTGTGTCCGACAGGAAGGTTGTCTGAGTTTGTTCACGTGGTAACTGGTGACCAATAGTACTGTGTCCGACAGGAAGGTTGTCTGAGTTTGTTCACGTGGTAACTGGTGACCAATAGTACTGTGTCCGACAGGAAGGTTGTATTTGAGTTTGTTCACGTGGTAACTGGTGACCAATAGTACTGTGTCCGACAGGAAGGTTGTATTTGAGTTTGTTCACGTGGTAACTGGTGACCAATAGTACTGTGTCCGACAGGAAGGTTGTATTTGAGTTTGTTCACGTGGTAACTGGTGACCAATAGTACTGTGTCCGACAGGAAGGTTGTCTGAGTTTGTTCACGTGGTAACTGGTGACCAATAGTACTGTGTCCGACAGGAAGGTTGTATTTGAGTTTGTTCACGTGGTAACCAGTGACCAATAGTACTGTGTTATGGTCAAGATGATTTTCTTTTCCTGGTAGTGGAGAGTGTTTTTGATGAGGTCCAGAAAATTGACTCCGTCAGTACATGCAGTCAATAGTGAATGTGTTATTCAATGCGTTTCTAACAGCTTTTGTAGAAAAGGTCAAAATCAATATTTTCTCAAATAATTTTTGGGTGTATTTTTTTCATAACTAAAGGCGTCTTAAAATTCTAAATCAAATAGCTAAATGATCCATAGTTTGACCATCTTAAAACAATTCAACACGTCAGTTTAGAACCCCCTCTAAGAACGTGTTTAATGCAGTTTAATGCGGTTTAATGCAGTTTAATGCAGTTTAATGCGGTTTAATGCAGTTTAATGTGGTTTAATGCAGTTTAATGCGGTTTAATGCAGTTTAATGCGGTTTAATGCAGTTTAATGCGGTTTAATGCGGTTTAATGCAGTTTAATGCAGTTTAATGCGGTTTAATGCGGTTTAATGCGGTTTAATGCAGTTTAATGCAGTTTAATGCGGTTAAATGCGGTTTATTGCGCAATCCTCTTTAATGTGCCAATATCCCTACAGCGTAACTGCATGTAATTCTTGGTGTGAGACTGTCTTTTTTTTGTTTTTCAACTTTCCTTTTTTCAAATCAAATCAAAAAAAAAATATATAATGTTTTCGAGGTCTGACATCCATGGTGTTTTAAAGAGCGCCTCTCTTTTTCCTAATTAGCTATTTAGCTCAGAGCCTGGTTCCTCTCTAGGTTTCTTCCTAGGTTCTGGCATTTCTAGGGAGTTTTTCCTAGCCACCGTGCTTCTACACTTGCATTGCTTGCTGTTTGGGGTTTTAGGCTGGGTTTCTGTACAGCACTTTGAGATATCAGCTGATGTACGAAGGGCTTTATAAATACTTTTGATTTGATTTGATTGATCTGCTCTGTATTGTCTCGGGTTGAGTACGGAGTCGTCAGAACTCATGGCCACTGAACAGCCAGCCACGCTGAAACACAGGTGAGATGAGGGCAGTGGGAAAGTAACACCTACACACATAGTAACAACTACACACACATAGTTACACTACACACATAGTAACAACTACACACACACACAGTAACACTACACACACACACACACAGTAACACTACAAACACACATAGTAACAACTACACACATAGTAACGCTACAAACACACATAGTAACAACTACACACACAGTAACACTACACACACATAGTAACAATACACACACATAGTAACACTACACACACACACATAGTAACACTACAAACACACATAGTAACAACTACACACATAGTAACACCTACACACACATAGTAACACTACAAACACACATAGTAACAACTACACACACATAGTAACACTACAAACACACATAGTAACAACTACACACACATAGTAACACTACAAACACACATAGTAACAACTACACACATAGTAACACCTACACACATAGAAACAACTACACACATAGTAACAACTACACACATAGTAACAACTACACACACACAGTAACACTACACACACACACACACACAGTAACACTACAAACACACATAGTAACAACTACACACATAGTAACAACTACACACATAGTAACAACTACACACACACACACACAGTAACACTACAAACACACATAGTAACAACTACACACATAGTAACAACTACACACACACAGTAACACTACACACACACACACACACACACAGTAACACTACAAACACACATAGTAACAACTACACACATAGTAACACCTACACACATAGAAACAACTACACACATAGTAACAACTACACACACACACACACAGTAACACTACAAACACACATAGTAACACTACAAACACACATAGTAACAATACACACACACACATAGTAACACTACACACACACACATAGTAACACTACACACACACATAGTAACATCTACACACACATAGTAACATCTACACACACATAGTAACACTACAAACACACATAGTAACAATACACACACACAGTAACACTACACACACATAGTAACATCTAAACACACATAGTAACATCTACACACACATAGTAACATCTACACACACATAGTAACATCTACACACACATAGTAACACTACAAACACACATAGTAACAACTACACACATAGTAACACCTACACACATAGAAACAACTACACACATAGTAACACCTACACACATAGTAACAACTACACACACACACACACACAGTAACACTACAAACACACATAGTAACAATACACACACATAGTAACACTACACACACACACATAGTAACACTACACACACACATAGTAACATCTACACACACATAGTAACATCTACACACACATAGTAACACTACAAACACACATAGTAACAACTACACACATAGTAACAATACACACACACAGTAACACTACACACACACACATAGTAACACTACAAACACACATAGTAACAACTACACACATAGTAACATCTACACACACATAGTAACACTACAAACACACATAGTAACAATACACACACACAGTAACACTACACACACATAGTAACATCTACACACACATAGTAACATCTACACACACATAGTAACATCTACACACACATAGTAACATCTACACACACATAGTAACATCTACACACACATCACCAGAATCCCTTGGATCTAGACCATCATATGTATGACAGCTATTAACTAAATAGTTAGCCTGTCTCTTTCTCAATTGCCATTTGTTCTATGAAACCTAGAATTACATATTTTATTTTTTCAAATATTTTCAAAAAAATACATGTTTTACAATCACGAAAATATAAATTCCATTTCACCTGTCACAATGAATCAAAATGCAGCGTAGTTTTTGGAAATCAGAGTTTTCAAGTGGAGATTAGAAGATTTTTGGGGGGGAAATGTAATTGTGAATGCACTAGGTTCACTGTCACTTTGTCAGTCTGTCAAAACTTCGGAGGAAAAAAAAGCTTGAGACTCTGAAAGGTGTTTTCTGCTCTTGTAGTATTGATCCAATCTGTGGAAGCCAGGGTGACGCTGGCCGCACACTTTACATTAGAATATCACTCAAAGGAATCAGGCAAAAACTAAAAAGGTTCTCATTGTGGAGAGTGTCTTTAGCTACGGAAAAAGGGTCTATAGCTATAAAAATAATAGAGTGTCTCTAGATATAGAATGACTAGAGTTTCTCTAGATATAGAATGACTAGAGTGTCTATAGCTATAAAAAGAATAGAGTGTCTCTAGATATAGAAATAATAGAGTGTATCCAGATAAAGAAAGAATAGAGCGTCTCTAGATATAGAAAGAAAAGTGTCTCTAGATATAGAATGAATAGAGTGTCTCTAGATATAGAAATAATAGAGTGTCTCTAGACATAGAAAGAAGAGACCGTCTCTAGATATAGAAATAATAGAGTGTCTCTAGATATAGAATGAATAGAGTGTCTCTAGTTATAGAAAGAATAGAGCGTCTCTAGATATAGAAATAATAATGTCTCTAGATATAGAAGAGAGTGTCTCTAGATATAGAATGAATAGTGTCTCTAGATATAGAAAGAATAGAGCATCTCTAGATATAGAAAGAAGAGTGTCTCTAGATATAGAATGAATAGAGTGTCTCTAGTTCTAGAAAGAATAGAGTGTATCTAGATATAGAAATAAAATAGTGTCTCTAGTTATATAGTGTCTCTAGATGTAGAACGAATAGAGTGTCTCTAGATATAGAATGAATAGAGTGTCTCTAGATATAGAATGAATAGAGTGTCTCTAGTTATATAAATAATAGAGTGTCTCTAATTATAGAGCGTCTCTAGATATAGAAAGAAGAGATTGTCTCTAATATATAGAACGAATGGAGTGTCTCTAGTTATAGAGTGTCTCTAGATGTAGAACAAATAGAGTGTCTCTAGATATAGAAAGAAGAGTGTCTCTAATATATAGAATGAATAGTGTCTCTAGTTATAGAGTGTCTCTAGATGTAGAAATAATAGTGTCTCTAGATATAGAAAGAAGATACTGTCTCTAATATATAGAGTGTCTCTAGTTATAGAAATAAGAGAGTGGCTCTAGATATAGAAAGAAGAGAGTGTCTCTAGATATAGAAATAATAGAGTGTCTCTAGATATAGAAATTATAGAGTGTCTCTAGTTATAGAAAGAGGAGAGTGTCTCCAGCTATAAAAGGAAGAGTGTCTCTAGCTATAAAAGGAAGAGAGTGTCTAGATATATAAAGAATAGAGTGTCTCTAGATATAGAAAGACTAGAGTGTCTCTAGCTCTCTCTCTCGTCGAGGAGAGGGTTCTCTGTCTCTCTGTCAATTTCTCTCTCTCTCTCTCTCTCTCTCTCTCTCTCTCTCTCTCTCTCTCTCTCTCTCTCTCTCTCTCTCTCTCTCTCTCTCTCTCTCTCTCTCTCTCTCTCTCTCTCTCTCTCTCTCTCTCTCTCTCTCTCTCTCTCTCTCTCTCTCTCTCTCTCTCTCTCTCTCTCTAAGCACTTACCTCTCCAGCCACAGGAGAAAAAAAACATTTCAGCATTCCAAATAGTAGTGTTTTTCTACTTCAGCCATTTTTTATTTGCACTGAATTATTTAACCTAAAATCTAAAAGTGGTGGGCTTTAGGGGCTTTGGTGTGGAGGGAGCATGCTCCAGAGGTCACAGCGGATTGGTCCCTGGCGGCGATGTAAGTGGTGGTCCCTGAGGACAATATTGGATGAGGCCGACCTCGAGGCTTCGCCTCGCCCTTCAGATACACAGCGGAACAGACGTAGGGCTGAGGCCTAAAGAGGTTTGTGGCTTGCTTTCTAGCACTTGAGTGTTGACATTTTAAAATGAAAAGAACATAGAATTCACATCACACAGAGGTTGCGTTGGTACCCCATTACTCATAGGGCTCTGGTCAAAAGTAGTGCACTACATAGGGAATAGGGTCCTATAGGGCTCTGGTCAAAAGTAGTGCACTACATAGGGAATAGGGTGTCATTTTGGAAACAGCCAGAGTCTATATCATGTTTTCCCTGAAAAGTATTTCAAAGTCAACATTTAGCTCTCACTGACAGAAGATTAGATCCCTAACAGGGGGGGGGGGGGGGTCAAACGATAGATATTCAGTTAAGATTCACATCGTTTGGGAATGATTTAAATATTTATGAAAAAGAGATGGAATTGGGGATGTATAGTCAGACCCACAACTGAGCCAAGCATCACATGAGACATTTCACCCTAACGGTGTCTGCATCACAAATGCCACCCTATTCGCTATAGTGCACAACTTTTGACCAGGGCCTTCAGGAAATAGGACACCATTTGGAATGCAGAACCCTGACAGTATCAGGTGGCCCTAGTAGATATTGTAAAAAAAAAAGGTAATGTGTCCATGAAACTGTATAATTGTGCTATTATAGCTTAGCAGCAATCCTCTCCTGCTGTGCTTTTGTGGCTCATGAATACCTAGTTTATTCAAGGGTGTATTTTCAGGAAATGGGTGTGGGAACGACGACACTGGACTCAGAGGTGTATTTTCAGGGAATGGGTGTGGTAATAATGACACTGGATTTGCACATTTATAAAGGCCTCAGAACCGTGTCAGTTTCCCGCTGAAATAATACATTGAATAAAAATATTGTCCTATTGCTTTAAAAAGAGGCCTAAGACAAGGATGTCCCCTCTCCCCCGTCCTGTTTGCACTGGCAATTTAACTTATTGCAGAAATAATTAGATAGGACACATAAGTAACAGGAATCAGTATTTGTAAACATGAATTTAAACTAAAATTATGATATACCTGACCAATATTAAAAACCTAATGCCCCTTCTGATAAAAAAAAATGCAGAATACTAAAATAGCTCAGGATATAAAATGAACGTGGAAAAGAAATATATATTGGCAATAGGAAAAATAAAAATAAAAAAGCAATACTTTAAATGGACCACAAAAAATATGAAATACTTAGGATGCTAAATAAGTAACAACAAACAAATATATAAAACTTTTTTCCATTAATCCAAAAAATGAAAGCGGATCTAATTAAATTGAATAACCTTCCCATAAAGCTTACAGGTAGAATAAACCTCTTTAGAATGGCATGGCTGCCAAAGATTTTGTATTTATTTTCATTTATACCAATTACCCAATCAAAGACATTCTTTAGAACAATGTAATCGGTCATAACAGACGTTACATCAAATTAAAGGCATGGAAACAGTAAATGACTCTGTAACAGGAAATACATGTATTTCCATGACATAATTAAAAGTACTTTTGGACTCACCAATGTAGATAGTTTCAAATACATAAAACTTAAAAGTTACATCAGAGCAACCTTGAGGGAATCTTATTTGAGTCCAAAAACATTTATTCATATGATTGGGTAACTAGCCTTGCAGAGAACCTATCCAACTGACAATCTCTTAGAAAAAAATATGAACTATTGGAACCAAGGAAAATAACTTAAAAGTTACATCAGAGCAACCTTGAGGGAATCTTATTTGAGTCCAAAAAAAATAATTCATATGATTGGGTAACTAGCCTTGCAGAGAACCTATCCAACTGACAATCTCTTAGAAAAAAAATATGAACTATTGGAACCAAGGAAAAGAACTGCGTGTTGGGACAAGATGGAGAGAAAGTTGGAGCATAACTAACAACATTACAATTAACAAAAATGTATGCTTAATCCAGCATAAACTAATGTAATGAATATATTACACAAGAGATAAAATTCACAAATTTTACAGCAGAATGGCAGAGTCATTAATCCATATTTTCTGGGAATGCTATGTATAAAGTCAGAAAGAAAAAATATATAAAAATCAAATCAAGCTTTATGTATAGAGCACAGTTCAGACATGGAATACAACTCAATGTACTTTACAGAAAAAAATGTATAAAAAAACGATGAAAATAAAAGCTGAAATATTAACTTCACAAAAAACATAAGATAATAAACACAAGAATGACACTAACTGAACAAATAAAAAGCACCCTAAGGAAAGGCAAGATCTCTTTTTAATATGTCCACAGTTTCAGCCCCCCTCAGGTTATTCGCAAAACTATGGCATAGGCTGGGGGCATAATAACTAAAGGCTGCCTGTCCATGCCTCTTAGTCCCCCTCAGGTTCTTCGCAAAACTATGGCATAGGCTGGGGGCATAATAACTAAAGGCTGCCTGTCCATGCCTCTTAGTCCCCCTCAGGTTCTTCGCAAAACTATGGCATAGGCTGGGGGCATAATAACTAAAGGCTGCCTGTCCATGCCTCTTAGTCCCCCTCAGGTTCTCTGGCAGGCTAATCCAGAGGCTGGGGGCATAATAACTAAAGGCTGCCTGTCCATGCCTCTTAGTCCCCCTCAGGTTCTCTGGCAGGCTAATCCAGAGGCTGGGGGCATAATAACTAAAGGCTGCCTGTCCATGCCTCTTAGTCCCCCTCAGGTTCTCTGGCAGGCTAATCCAGAGGCTGGGGGCATAATAACTAAAGGCTGCCTGTCCATGCCTCTTAGTCCCCCTCAGGTTCTCTGGCAGGCTATTCCAGAGGCTGGGGGCAAAATAACACAGGCTGCCTGTCCATGCCTCTTGCCCCCCTCAGGTTCTCTGGCAGGCTATTCCAGAGGCTGGGGGCAAAATAACACAGGCTGCCTGTCCATGCCTCTTGGCCCCCCTCAGGTTCTCTGGCAGGCTATTCCAGAGGCTGGGGGCAAAATAACACAGGCTGCCTGTCCATGCCTCTTGGCCCCCCTCAGGTTCTCTGGCAGGCTATTCCAGAGGCTGGGAGCAAAATAACACAGGCTGCCTGTCCATGCCTCTTGGCCCCCCTCAGGTTCTCTGGCAGGCTATTCCAGAGGCTGGGAGCAAAATAACACAGGCTGCCTGTCCATGCCTCTTGGCCCCCCTCAGGTTCTCTGGCAGGCTATTCCAGAGGCTGGGGGCAAAATAACACAGGCTGCCTGTCCATGCCTCTTGGCCCCCCTCAGGTTCTCTGGCAGGCTATTCCAGAGGCTGGGAGCAAAATAACACAGGCTGCCTGTCCATGCCTCTTGGCCCCCTCAGGTTCTCTGGCAGGCTATTCCAGAGGCTGGGGGCATAATAACAAAGGCTGCCTCTCCATGCCTCTTAGTCCTAGACTTTGGGATCATTGAAAGGCCAGTTCCAGAAGACCTGAGGGACCTACTGGGTACATATAGGAATTCAAATCATGTCTGACATTATCACGATCGTGAGGAGAGACGGAGCAAGGCGCAGCAGATGTCGAGTTCCACATCTTTATTATAAAGTGAAACTTAGCAAACAAAAACAACAAACAACAAACCGTGAATATAGAGGTTTACATGCACTAACTCAAAATACAAAAATGCAATATCCCACAAACACAGCTGGGAACAAACACTACTTAAATATGATCCCCAATTAGAGACAACAATTACCAGCTGCCTCTAATTGGGAATCATACAAATCACCAACATAGAAAATTTAACCTAGAACCCCATATAGAAATAATAAACTAGAACACCCCCCAGTCACGCCCTGACCTACTCCACCATAGAAAATAAAGGCTCTCTATGGTCTGGAAGAGACAGACATGTATTGGGGTGCACAATCGTGGATTGATTTTAAAAACGAATAGAATAATCTTAACATGTATTCTTAAACTCACAGGTAGCCAGGGCAAAGACCTTAAAAATGGTGTAATGTGTTCCCTCCATCTGGTCTTGGTCAGTACCCGGGCTGCAGCATTCTGTATGTGTTGCAGTTGACCAATGGCTTTCTTGGGTAGACCAGTCAGGAGAGCATTATAGTATTCAAGCCTGCTTGTAATAAAAGCAAGGATGAGTCTCTTTGTATCAGCCTGAGAGAGAGAAATTGCCGCATAATGGCAATGTTCCTCGGGTGGTAAAAAAGCTATTTTGGTCAAATTCCTAACGTGTGATTCGAAATTTAATTCAGAATCTGAAATAACACCTAGGTTTTTCACTTGGTGTTTTATCTTTATTGCCCGTGAATTAAAATGTTTTGCTAAATTCTCTCTCTGTGCTTTGGCTCCAACATTAAGTACCTCGGTCTTGTCTTGATTTAGCTGGAGGAAGTTGTGAGCCATCCAAGTATTTTAATCACTAATACAGTCTAATAATTTATCTGTGGAGCTAAAAATCCTTTGATGACACAGAAATGTAAAGTTGTGTATCATCTGCGTAGCAGTGAAAATCAATGCTGTGCTTTCTGATAACGCTGCCAAGGGGTAACATATATAAACTGAACAGTACCGGACGCATAATCGAACCTTCTGGAATGCCACACGTGATATATATTTTCTCTAAATTATGTTCACAAAGGTTTACAAAAAAAAAACTCTCAACCGGTAAAATAAGTCCTAAACCAATTTAGAACTGGAACAGAGAGGCCAATCAACCTCTCCAGTCTGTCCAGAAGGACATCATGGTCAACAGTATCGAATGCAGCACTTAAATCTAAGAGCACAAGAACAAGAGAACTGTTTGGCATCTGTGTTGACTCTAAGATAATCTATCACTTTAACTAAGGATGTCTCTGTGCTGTGGTGGGCATCGAAAACCAGAGTGGGATTTAAACAAAATACAGTTTACATGTTAGTCATTTAGCAGACGCTCTTATCCAGAGTGAATTACAGGAGCAAGACACATACTTTATCAGCCAGTGGATTTGAACAACAAACATTTGGTTACTGATTCAATGCTTTAACCACTAGGCAACCTGCCACAAGTCTACTTAATTTTGCTGTTTGAGTGCCGTTTTTAATTTTTACATTTTGCTTAAAAATGGAAAGTTGGAGATTGGCCGTATATTGCTAAAAGCTTAAGAATCTAGATTGCTTCTCTTCAGAAGGGGTTTCACTATAGCAGTGTTTAGAGCACTGGGGAAAGTGCTTACTGCAAGTGGAAGGCTTACATTGTGATATAAATTTCCTGAGCATGTCTGTTTCAACCAGGGAAAATACATCCATACTGTCTTTGCATGGTAGACTAGGGCACATATCATCAAACTTCTCATCGGCTCAACAACAAAAAAATACAATGTAAAATGTAATATAATTTTTTTTAAAGAAGTGTCTCCCTTTTGTTGTGCAAGGATGGAGGGATGGAGATTTGACATTGTGGACCCGCATCTGTAAAAACGCATTGACTCAAAGGAACACACACAGACACACACAGAAGCGCACACAAGCTCACACACACTTGTCTTGTGTGGGTAGAGTTATAATTGACTTGTATGTCTTCAATAATGACACCTCTGCCTACACCTAACCCCTACTCCCTACTCCCTACTCCCTACCCCCAACCCCTACTCCCTACTCCCTACCCCCTACCCCCAACCCCTCTCCATTACCCTTTACCCCCTACTTCCTACACTCTACACCCTACCCCCTTCTCCCAACTCCTTACTCTTTACTTCCTACCCCATACCCCCCCTAGTCCCTACCCCCAACTCCCTACCCCCTTCTCCCAGCTTCTTACTTCCTACCCCATACCTCCTAGTCCCTACCCCCTAGTCCCTACCCCCTTCTCCCAGCTTCTTACTTCCTACCCCCTACCCCCTAGGCCCTACCCCCAACTCCCTACCCCCTTCTCCCAGCTTCTTACTTCCTACCCCCTAGTCCCTACCCCCTACTCCCTATCCCCTTCTCCCAGCTTCTTACTTCCTACCCCCTACCCCCTAGTCCCTACCCCCTACTCCCTACCCCCTTCTCCCAGCTTCTTACTTCCTACCCCCTACCCCCTAGTCCCTACCCCCTACCCCCTACTCCCTACCCCCTTCTCCCAGCTTCTTACTTCCTACCCCATACCCCCTAGTCCCTACCCCCTACTCCCTACCCCCTTCTCCCAGCTCCTTACTTCCTACCCCATACCCCCTAGTCCCTACTCCCTACTCCCTACCCCCTTCTCCCAGCTCCTTACTCCCTACTCCCTAGTCCCTACCCCCTACTCCCTACCCCCTTCTCCCAGCTCCTTACTTCCTACCCCATACCCCCTAGTCCCTACTCCCTACTCCCTACCCCCTTCTCCCAGCTCCTTACTTCCTACCCCCTACCCCCTACTCCCTACCCCCTTCTCCCAGCTCCTTACTTCCTACCCCATACCCCCTAGTCCCTACTCCCTACTCCCTACCCCCTTCTCCCAGCTTCTTACTTCCTACCCCATACCCCCTAGTCCCTACCCCCTACTCCCTACCCCCTTCTCCCAGCTCCTTACTCCCTACTCCCTACCCCTTACCTGTTAATAATGCTGTGGTGACTAACTGCTATAACCAAATGGCTGCTGCTTCACTGTCACACATGTGCTGTGTGGAGCACTCAGCTGAGGTAGAACATTTAGAGGATTAATCAAGCCTGTCACACCAATTAGTCAACACCTGTCCTGAACAGAGGGGTGTTTATGCTACCGCTCAACTAATAGTCGGTTAGGGAAAAATCCACTGCAGATTTTATGCACACATCAATGCTAATTCCATACTGACATACTGTATATCTCCGTTGATACAACTTACGTGGGAACAGATTTCCTGAACACATAACCGGAGGGGTGTAGACGATGGTTCAACCAATTGTGAAATGAGGTGCCGCCAAAAATCTCAAGAACATACGCGGGAAGAGAAATAGACTATCACTAAAACGCTGAACTGAGCTGCCTTGTTTGAGACAGGTTAAAAGTGAACGTAACGGTGGTTAATAAAACAGACTTCTTATTCTTAGCTTGTGGACGAACTGCCGTGAATGCCACATAACCTCCCTACATGTAACTGCCTTGGAGAAACGTCTCATTTCGCCTTGTAAAGCTACTGACCAGGGTGTGTGCAGAGGACAGAAAGGTAGCTACTGACCAGGGTGTGTGCAGAGGACAGAAAGGTAACTACTGACCAGGGTGTGTGCAGAGGACAGAAAGGTAACTACTGACCAGGGTGTGTGCAGAGGACAGAAAGGTAACTACTGACCAGGGTGTGTGCAGAGGACAGAAAGGTAGCTACTGACCAGGGTGTGTGCAGAGGACAGAAAGGTAGCTACTGACCAGGGTGTGTGCAGAGGACAGAAAGGTAACTACTGACCAGGGTGTGTGCAGAGGACAGAAAGGTAACTACTGACCAGGGTGTGTGCAGAGGACAGAAAGGTAACTACTGACCAGGGTGTGTGCAGAGGACAGAAAGGTAACTACTGACCAGGGTGTGTGCAGAGGACAGAAAGGTAGCTACTGACCAGGGTGTGTGCAGAGGACAGAAAGGTAACTACTGACCAGGGTGTGTGCAGAGGACAGAAAGGTAGCTACTGACCAGGGTGTGTGCAGAGGACAGAAAGGTAGCTACTGACCAGGGTGTGTGCAGAGGACAGAAAGGTAACTACTGACCAGGGTGTGTGCAGAGGACAGAAAGGTAACTACTGACCAGGGTGTGTGCAGAGGACAGAAAGGTAACTACTGACCAGGGTGTGTGCAGAGGACAGAAAGGTAGCTACTGACCAGGGTGTGTGCAGAGGACAGAAAGGTAACTACTGACCAGGGTGTGTGCAGAGGACAGAAAGGTAACTACTGACCAGGGTGTGTGCAGAGGACAGAAAGGTAACTACTGACCAGGGTGTGTGCAGAGGACAGAAAGGTAGCTACTGACCAGGGTGTGTGCAGAGGACAGAAAGGTAGCTACTGACCAGGGTGTGTGCAGAGGACAGAAAGGTAACTACTGACCAGGGTGTGTGCAGAGGACAGAAAGGTAACTACTGACCAGGGTGTGTGCAGAGGACAGAAAGGTAACTACTGACCAGGGTGTGTGCAGAGGACAGAAAGGTAACTACTGACCAGGGTGTGTGTAGAGGACAGAAAGGTAGCTACTGACCAGGGTGTGTGCAGAGGACAGAAAGGTAGCTACTGACCAGGGTGTGTGCAGAGGACAGAAAGGTAACTACTGACCAGGGTGTGTGCAGAGGACAGAAAGGTCAGCTGTCTGTTTCTCTCTCTCGCTCTCTCTCTCAACTCTCTCTCTCAGCGCTCTCTCTCTCTCAGCGCTCTCTCTCTCTCTCTCTCTCTCTCTCTCTCTCTCAGCTCTCTCAGCTCTCTCTCTCAGCTCTCTCTCTCTCAGCTCTCTCTCTCTCAGCTCTCTCTCTCTCTCTCTCTCTCTCTCTCTCTCTCTCTCTCTCTCTCTCTCTCTCTCTCTCAGCTCTCTCTCTCTCTCTCTGTCTGTCTGTCTCTCTCTCTCTCTCTCTCTCTCTCTCAGCTCTCTCTCAGCTCTCTCAGCTCTCTCTCAGCTCTCTCTCAGCTCTCTCTCTCAGCCCTCTCTCTCTCAGCTCTCAGTAGAGGCTCATGTTAGATGAGGACCAGAGGGGTCATGTTGGACAAGGACAGAGCACCACATCCTAGACCTGCCTGATACCACTCTCGTAAAAGATCTCCGGTGAACCTACTGGAGCCATTTAGCGTAACACACAACGAGGGCTTTAAAGATTTTAGTTCTGAAAGGCTCATCAGCAAACAACATGACAGAGGAGGGGTGCAAAACATTAATTTTATTGATTGATTGATTTATTGATTTATTGATTGACAGAGATACATATCCACTTGTGATGATAAACTGTATCTCAGCTTAACATACTCTTTTAACTACAAAATATACAAAAAAAGTATTATAATGAAAAGTATTTAATTGTGTGATAGGACCTGTTGTGTGAGGATCACATCCCCGGCACCATAACACTCCTCTCCCTCCGACCTGGCAGCCGGCCAAATGACTCAGAAAGGAAATCGATAAGGCCATGGAAATAACCTCCTGACATATGCATTTTCACGACAGCTCGGGACTGAGAGAGAGAGAAATAACACTCAAACGCACCATGGACAGCCCGGGACTCAGAGACGGAGAGATACACAGACGCCATTGTTCTTTCTCTCTCCGACAGAGGGTATCTATAAATGGCAAGAGGTGATGTATGTGTCCGTAGCTAGGTTGAAACAGGTATTCATTATTACGTTTAGCATTGAGTTAGAGTAGTAGTAGAGTAAATCTATACGGTATTTCTATTGTTTATGAAGTATTTACATTCTTTATAGGGTATTTATATTGCTTATAGAGTATTTATATGGCTTATAGTTTATGTCTGTGAAGCTCAGTTGGTCGAGCATTACTCTTGCAACGTCAGGGTCATGGAAAAATCGAATTCTTACTACAACGGGACTTTAAAAATGTTTAATATTACTCAAGGCCCCTTACAGAAAACATATTAAGATAGGAAAGATATGTTGGATTGGTGTTTTCAGAACAATATAGGAAAGACAATGATGTGAAAATGTTTACCAATTAAATTCCCAAGTCAAAGCCAGAAACACTAACCAAGATCGTTTTTCTGTTCAAAATAAAACATTTATTGGGTTGGCTTGCCAACCACAGATTTTGAAAATGTGGCAGGTGGTTGCTCTCCCGTGAGACAATGATCATTGGCCTGTTCTTTCCTCACTCTGGTCTGATTCTCCTGTTGCCTGATTCTCCTGTTGCCGAACACAGCCGACACAGACATGAGACATACAGTAGTGGGCCAGTGACAGAACACAAGCTATTGATGTATGCTTTTAGGTGGGGTACTGTAATATTTTTGTACCAATTTCCAGAGTGGATCTCAATCTTCAAACAATTAGCAGTTACATTATCTAGAAGAGGTACATGCTTTTCATCGTACATGAAAATGTTGACTGAAAACCCTCACTCTCCGGAATCACGTCATCAGACATATGCTACATATCTTTGAAAGCTGGTGATTGAATGAGGGGGATTGGACGAATTGGGGTTAGCTGAAAGACAGTATAACTGTTACACGTCACTATTTCTGTTCTTAAAGTTAAAGACATCTGCGCCTTTTCTTTTCATCACGCCACGCACGCTGCATCGCAGCCACTCACTGGCTGCCTATTAATCAAACTAGCAATGCAAAGAATATTTGTTACTAAAACTCCAGCGAACATAGATGCATATACAACCAGGACAAAGCCAGTTGCTAGTCATGTCCAGTAACATTCGTTATTAACAAGGAAAAATGCAATTTCAACTGCACTGATGCCGCAGGTAGCCTAGTTAAGAGCGGTAGGCCAGTAACTGAAAGGTAGCTAATTTGAATCCCTGAGCTGGCAAGGTGGAAAATTCTGCCGTTCTGCCCTTGAGCAAGGTAGTTAACCCCCGACAACAACTGTTCCCCTGCCGACTATGATGTGGACATCGATAAAGGCAGCCCCCCTGCACCTCTCCAATTCAGAGGGTTTCGGGTTAAATGTGGAAGACACATTTCGGTTGAAGGCATTGAGTTGTTTAACCTACTAGGTATCCCCCCTAGCTAGCTTTAGATAAGCTAACTGACTAGTTAGTTAACGCAAGATGTCAAGAAGTATCGCTGATGCATTTGTAATGCCTACATTCTAAATTCTATAGTTGTACATCAACATTCTATGATTCTAAATTCTATAGTTATACATCAACATTCTATGATTCTAAATTCTATAGTTATACATCAACATTCTATGATTCTAAATTCTATAGTTGTACATCAACATTCTGTGATTCTAAATTCTATAGTTGTACATCAACATTCTATTATTCTAAATTCTATAGTTGTACATCAACATTCTGTGATTCTAAATTCTATAGTTGTACATCAACATTCTGTGATTCTAAATTCTATAGTTGTACATCAACATTCTATTATTCTAAATTCTATAGTTGTACATCAACATTCTATGATTCTAAATTCTATAGTTATACATCAACATTCTATGATTCTAAATTCTATAGTTGTACATCAACATTCTATGATTCTAAATTCTATAGTTGTACATCAACATTCTATTATTCTAAATTATATAGTTGTACATCAACATTCTATTATTCTAAATTCTATAGTTGTACATCAACATTCTATGATTTCTCGGTGACGTCTCCTTCTCAATTCTACGCACTGGCTAAACAGCTAACATTAGCTAGTTAGCTCCCGGATGGCAAACATATCAAATTACATTGGGAATTTTCCACGATGTGTGAGGGAGGGTAAATAGTAAATATTTTCTAAATATTAAACTTGTAATTCACATTGTTGGATTTTTTGTTATTCACCTCAGTTCGATGTTGGTAGGAGCCTTGACTTGACTAGCTAGCTAAATACAACAACACTCCTGGCGCAAGTGTCAGGTTACAGGGTACGCGGTTACAGGTATGGTGAGTGGTGCGTGCACCAGAGAAACAAGTGAAGGAGGGGAACAAGAAAAGGGCCATCAAGCTAAAGAAGTTAGTCCCAGATCAGTTTTCCAATGGAGCCCTCTTCGTCTGGAGAGGTAAATGAACGGTTCCAGCGCTGTATCTCCTACTGTTTTGGTACAAAATGGATCACTGAGAGTTCCAATGCAGCAATTGTTTGCTTGCTGAGGATTATAGGCTTGAGGTGGCTTCCTTGATCAAGCAAGTCGCCAGCGTACGTAAGAGACTGGGGAAAACGCAGAGTGGAATGTTTACCTTTTATACGCCGGTGGCAGGACCGCGTTCGCGCTTGTTGGATGCATCTCCGCCTTATTGTTTGTCGTTATCCGACTGGCCGGTGTTGCTCGGAGTTCGTTCATCAGGGGAGCCATCTCCTGCCTCTCCTCCTTCATCTGATAGTGGAGTCGAAGAAGCACAGCAAGAGGAGCATGGCAATCAACGATGATCCCATGTCACGAGCCGTAGAAGCCGAAGTCAGTGGCCTCCCACAAAGCAGACTACACTCCCAACGAAAAGCCAGGAGCAGATACAAACAACAAATAGTTACATCGCCTGATGTTCCTGCACCTTCGTTGCTGTGGGTAGCAAGGTCTGCGGCCGCTGTGCCTACTCCTACTCGACATCCTAAGTCGACATCGGCAATATTCCATCCCTGCTCTGGATCGAGTGGTGTGGATTTCCTCGTCCTTCTCGCCAGCCATGATTTTGGGAAGCTCCATGGTAAGATAGGTGACTTTTCCTGGTTCAAAAACAGTGTCCTATCCCGGAGCTCGAGTAAATGACATTAATGAGCTGCTCCTGAATGTACTACACCAGGACATAGACATTGATTCTATCGTAGTCCATGTGGATTTCAATGGCATTATTAAGGGCACTCTGAGCTGTTGAAACTAGATTTCAAACAGTGGATTGACTCTCTGCTAGACACTAATAAAAGACTAATCATATCTGGCCTTGTGTCCTCTCTGAATTTTGGCATTGCTCTAGCAGGAGTGTTTCTCTTCACAACCGGCTACATGATTATTGCAGCTCAATAGGTGTAACTTTTACCTTTTGGAAACTAAACACTTTTTTTTTGAAATATTTTTTATTTATAAATGTTCTCCCCAATTTCGTGGTATCCAATTGGCAGTTACAGTCTTGTCTCATCGCTGCAACTTCCGTACGGACTTGGGAGAAATGAAGGTCAAGAGCCGTGCGTCCTCCGAAACACAACCAAAACAAGTCGCACTGCTTCTTGACACTATGCCCACTTAACCCGGAAGCCAGCCACACCAACGTGTCAGAGGAAACACTGTACACCTGGCGACCGTGTCAGCTTGCACTGTGCCCGGCCTGCAACAGGAGTCGCTAGTGCACGATAGGCCCGGGACATCCCTGCCGGCCAAACGCTCCCCTAAACCCGGATGACGCTGGGCCAATTGTGCACCGCCCCATGAGTCTCCCGGTTGTGGCCAGCCGCGACAGAACCTGGACTCAAACCCAGAATCTCTAGTGGCACAGCTAGTACTGCGATGCAGTGCCTTAGACCACTGCGCCACTTGGCAGAACACAAAACACATTTTATAAGGAGGATGGGATCCACCCAAATCATTTGTGTTCCTGGATCCTTTCACAGCATTGTAAGGCTGCGTTGAGACAATGACTTATCAATGACCCATTAAGAAAAATTCCTCATCAATCCCCATGGAAAAATTTGCAAATTTAGGCATGACATGGCAGCAACAAACTCTGACACTACACACCCAGGTCTGACAACTTGGATGGAGAATTACTGAGGATAATAGCGAACAATATTGACCTTCATATTTGCCATATCTTCAATATTAGCCTACTATAAATGTGTGCCCCCAATCCTGGGCGGAAGCAAAAGTCATTCAGCTTCCCAAGAATAGTAAATCCCCCTTTTTTTGGCTCAAATAGCCGACCAGTCAACCTGTTACCAACCTTTAGTACATTTTTCGAAAAGAATTGTGTTTGACCAGATACAATGCTCTTTTACGGTAAACAAATTGACAACAAACTTTCAGCACGCTTATAGGGAAGGACATTCAACAAGTACAGCACCTACACAAATGACTGATGATTGGCTGAGAGAAAAAATTGTGGGGGCTATTTTGTTAGACTTCAGTGCGGCTTTTGACATTATTGATCGTAGTCTACTGCTTTACACCCCCTGCTATATTGTGGATAAAGAGTTACCTGTCTAACAGAACACAGAGGGTGTTCTTTAATGGAAGCCTCTCCAACATAATCCAGGTAGAATCAGGAATTCCCCAGAGCAGCTGTCTATGCCCCTTACTTTTTTTTCAATCTTTACTAACGACATGCCACTGGCTTTGAGTAAAGCCAGTGTGTCTCTGTATGCGGATTACTCGACACTATAGATGTCAGCTATTTGTAACGGCTGTCCGTTACAAATACAAAAGTTTGAAGGATCGGAAGACCAATGTGCAGCGTGGTAAGCGTCCATAACTTTTATTTTAAAACATAAACTGAACACTATGAAATACAAAACAATAAATGTGTACATGACCGAAACCGAAACAGTACCGTGTGGCAACAAACACTCACACGAAAACAAACACCCCCAACCCCAACAGAAAACAGGCTACCTAAATATGGCTCCCAATCAGAGACAATGACAAACACCTGCCTCTGAGTGAGAACCATATCAGGCCAAACGAAAACCCCACATAGAAACAGAAAACATAGAACCCACCCAACTCACGTCCTGACCAACACTAAAACAAAGAAATTAGAAAAGAACAAGGGTCAGAACGTGACACTATTTCAGCGACTGAAATGACTCCAACACATAACAAAGAGCTGCAGTTAGTTTCAGAATGGGTGGGAAGGAATAATCTAGTCCTAAATATATTTTTCAAAAGTAAAAGCATTGTATTTGGGACAAATCATTCACTAAACCCTAAACCTCAACCAAATCTTGTAATAAATATTGTGGAAATTGAGTAAATTGAGGTGACTAAACTTCTTGGAGTAACCCTGGATTATAAACTATCATGGTCAAAATATATTGATACAACAGTAGCTAACATGAGGAGAAGTCTGTCTATAATAAAGCGCTGCTCTGCCTTCTTAACAGCACAATCAACAAGGCCCTAGTTTTGTCACACCTGGACTACTTTTCAGTCATGTGGTCAGGTGCCACTAAGAGGGACTAAGGAAAATTGCAATTGGCTCAGAACAGGGCAGCACAGCTGGCCCTTGGATGTACACAGAGACCTAATATTAATAATATGCATGTTAATCTCTAAAGGCTCAAAGTGGAGGAGAGATTGACTTCATCACTACTTGTACTTATGAGAGGTATTGACATGTTGAAAGCATTGAGGTGTCTGCTTAAACGATTAGCACACAGCTCAGAGACCTATGCATACCCCACAAGACATGCCACAAGAGGTCTCTTCACAATCCCCAAGTCCAGAACAGACTATGGGAGGCGCACAGTACTTCATAGAGCCATGACTACATGGAACTCTATTCTATATCAGGTAACTGATGCAAACAGTAGAATCAGATTTAAAAAACAGATAAAAATACACCTTATGGAACAGCGGCGACTGTGAAGCAACACAAACATTGGCACAGACACACACACACACACACACACACACACACACACACACACACACACACACACACACACACACACACACACACACACACACACACACACACACACACACACACACACACACACACACACACGCATACACACATAATAGCATATGGACTATACACACGGTGGAGTAGGGGCCTGAGGGCACACACTTAGTGTGTTGTGAAATCTGTTATGAATGTGTTAATTTTGCTGGACCCCAGGAAGAGTCTTGGCAGCAGCTAATGGGGATCCATAATAATTACAAATACAAAATACACTACAGACAGCACCGAACGCAACGCAGCACCACAGAGCGATAAAACAGTAACTTGATTATTTTCCCTTTTTTTCCCTGACAGCACAATATGCAGAACAAAGGGATACAAATACAATAATTATAAAATAAATTAAATCGCTGAGCTCCTGTGAAAATATTGGGGGGGGCAAAATAGCCATCTGGAATATTGGGGGGGTCCCTTATAAGCCATCTCCGTTAATATTGTGCTCTCAGAAAGTATTCATACCACTTGACTTAATCCACATTTTACAGCCTGAATTTAAAATGTATTAAATATAATTTTTCCTCACCCATCTACACACAATATCCCATAATGACAAAGTGAAAACATGTTTTTAGAAAAGGAAATGGAAAATGAAATTCAGAAAATATCTCATTGACTTAAAGTATTCAACCCCCTGAGTGAATACATGTTAGAATCACCTTTAGCTGTGATTACAGCTGTGAGTTTTTCTGGGTAAGTTTCTAAGAGCTTTGCACACCTGGATAGTACAATACAGCTCTGTAAAGGTGGTTGTTGATCATTGCTAGATAGCCATTTTCAAGTCTTGCCACAGACAAGCTGATTTACATCAAAACGGTAACTAGGCCACTCAGGAATATTCAATGTCATCTTGGTAAACAACTCCAGTGTAGATTTGTGTTTTCGGTTATTGTCTTGTTGAAAAGTGAATTTGTCTCCCAGTGTCTGGTGGAAAGCATACTGAACCAGGTTTTCCTGTAGGATTTTGCCTGTGCTTAGCTCTATTCCGTTTTTTTTAATCCTAAAAAACTTCCCAGTCCTTGCCAATGACAAGCATACCCATAACATGATGCAGCCACCACCGTGCTTGACAATATGAAGAGTGGTACTCAGTGATGTGTTGTGTTGGATTTGCCCTAAACATAACACTTCATATTCAGGACAAAAAGTGCATTTCTTTACCACATTTTTGGCAGTATGATTTTAGTGCCCTATTTCAAACAGGATGCATGTTTTGGAATATGTTTTATTCTATACAGACTTCCTTCTTTACAATTTGTAATTTAAGTTAGTATAATGGAGTAATTACTAAGGTGTTGATCCATCATCAGGTGTCTCCTATCACACCCATTCAACTCTGTAACAGTTTTAATGTCACTATTGGCCTCGTGGTTGTTGATCCATCATCAGATGTCTCCTATCACAGCCATTAAACTCTGTAACAGTTTTAATGTCCTCGTGGTTGTTGATCCAGGGGCGGCAGGGTAGCCTAGAGCGTTGGACTAGTAACCGAAAGGTTGCAAGATTGAATCCCTGAGTTGACAAGGTAAAAATCTGTTGTTCTGCCTCTGAACAAGGCAGTTAACCCCACTGTACCTAGGCCGTCATTGAAAATAATAATTTGTTCTTAACTGACTTGCCTAGTTAAATAAAGGTAAAAAAAAATTGTTACATATCTGAGTGATTTCCTTCCTCTCTGGCAACTGAGTTAGGAAGGATGCCTGTGTCTTTGAAGTGACTGGGTGTATGTCACGTTCTGACCTTAGTTCCTTTGTTTTGTCTTTTGTTTTAGTTGGTCAGGGCGTGAGTTGGGTGGGTAATCTATGTTTTCTATTTCTGTGTTGGTTTTCTGTGTTTGGCCTGATATGGTTCTCAATCAGAGGCAGCTATCAATCGTTGTCCCTGATTGGGAACCATATTTAGGTAACCTGTTTTGTCTTTTGGTTTGTGGGTGTTTGTTTCCGTGTCAGTGTTTGTCGCCACACGGTACTGTTTCGTTTGATCACATCGTTTATTGTTTTTGTTCCTGTGTTCAGTTTTTGGATTTTATTAAAGACATGAACACTTACCACGCTGCGCTTTGGTCCTCCTCTCTTTCTCTTTCTCCCGAAGACGATCGTTACAGTGTATTGATACACCATCCAAAGAGTCATTAATAACTTCAACATTCTCAAAGGAATATTCAATGTCTGCTTTTATTTATTTTTATCCATCCACCAATCGGTGCCCTTTCAAAAACCTCCCTGGTCTTTGTGGTTGAATCTGTGTTTAAAACTCACTGCTCGACTGAGGGTCCTTGCAGATAGTTGTATGTGTGGGGTACAGAGAGTACAGAAAATAATGTTAAAAACTTTTATTGCGCAAAAAATGAGTCCATGCAACTTGTTATGTGACTTGTTGTCACGACTCCCACCGAAGGTGGCTCCCCTGCCTGTTCGGGCGGCGCTCGGCGGTCGTCGTGGCTGGTCTACTAGCCGCCGCCGATCCCCTTGTCCTTTTCTGTTTGTTATGTCTTATTGGTTGCACCTGTCTCTTGTTTAGTTTTGATTCAGGACTATTTAAGCCTGTTAGGCCCGCCTGTTTTTGTGCGGGTTTGTTTTCTGTCAGTCAGGATGTGCGTGTAGTGTTCCTGTCCGTTTGTGCCCTGTGTTGGGTTGGACAATTTTGTATTTATTTCGCCTGTTGTTTTGGGCGTTACCTTTGGAAACCTAAATAAATCCCGGTTTCCCCAGTATCCTCTGCTCTCTGCGTTTGACTCCGCACCCACCACTCCAGACGTTGTGACACTTGTTAAGCAGATTTCTAGTAATTCACTTATTTAGGCTTGCCATAACAAAAGGGGTTGATTCAAGACAATTTAAGCTTTTCATTTTTTCTTAATTTATAAAAATGTCAACAACAAAACATATTCCACTTTGATATGATGTTTCTTTTGTTTAGGCCAGTGACACAAAATCTCGATCTAATCCATTTTAAATTCAGGCTGTTAACACAACAGAAGGTGGAACAAGTCAAAGGTTGTGAATACTTCTGATGTCACTGTAATTATATATAACGCTAAATGTGTATATATTCTCTGCAGCACAGGACAGTATGTCCTACATGTTGCCGAAGATCCAGAGTGATGAGTGTAGAGGAAATTAAAGTGGGATGACTACAGCGTCGCTTCTCTCTTTTGTAAAACCACTAGTTGTAAGGGATTTGATACTAGTCCTACTCTTTGGAATGACATCTATATAATGTAACTAGTGCTAAAGTTGGAACTTAGAAAGGGATGAGAAGAGCCTCAGTCTTTACACTCTCTCTTGTGTTAAACCACCAGTTATTACACCATATGATAGAAGTCTAACTGTTTACTCTCTCTCTTGTGTTAAACCACCAGCTGTTAAGCCATATGATAGAAGTCTAACTGTTTACTCTCGTTCTTGTGTTAAACCACCAGCTGTTAAGCCATATGATAGAAGCTGTAGTCCTACTGTTTGGACTTTTGGGATGACATCTCTCTAGTGATGAGGTTTGTCTAGGGAGGACATCTCTCTAGTGATGAGGTTTCTCTAGGGATGACATCTCTCTAGTGATGACTTCTCTCTAGGGATGACATCTCTCTAGTGATGAGGTTTCTCTAGGGATGAGGTTTCTCTAGGGATGACATCTCTCTAGTGATGAGGTTTCTCTAGGGATGAGGTTTCTCTAGGGATGACATCTCTCTAGTGATGAGGTTTGTCTAGGGATGACATCTCTCTAGGGATGACATATCTCTAGGGATGACATCTCTCTAGTGATGAGGTTTCTCTAGGGATGAAGTTTATCTAGGGATGACATCTCTCTAGGGGTGAGGTTTGTCTAGTGATGAAGTTTCTCTAGGGATGACATCTCTCTAGGGATGAGGTTTGTCTAGAGATGAGGTCTGTCTAGGGATGAGGTTTCTCTAGGGATGAGGTTTCTCTAGGGATGACATCTCTCTAGGGATGAGGTCTGTCTAGGGATGAGGTTTCTCTAGGGATGAGGTCTGTCTAGGGATGAGGTTTCTCTAGGGATGAGGTTTCTCTAGGGATGACATCTCTCTAGGGATGAGGTCTGTCTAGGGATGAGGTTTCTCTAGGGATGAGGTCTGTCTAGGGATGAGGTTTCTCTAGGGATGAGGTCTGTCTAGGGATGAGGTTTCTCTAGGGATGAGGTTTCTCTAGGGATGACATCTCTCTAGGGATGAGGTCTGTCTAGGGATGAGGTTTCTCTAGGGATGAGGTCTGTCTAGGGATGAGGTTTCTCTAGGGATGAGGTTTCTCTAGAGATGACATCTCTCTAGGGATGAGGTCTGTCTAGGGATGAGGTTTCTCTAGGGATGAGGTTTCTCTAGGGATGACATCTCTCTAGGGATGAGGTCTGTCTAGGGATGAGGTTTCTCTAGGGATGAGGCTTCTCCAGGGATGACATCTTTCTAGGGATGAGGTCTCTCTAGGGATGAGGTTTTTCTTTTTCTCTCTACTTCACAGCCGGCCAGAGTTAACAGCAACTCAATCTAACATCCATACCATCAGTCCAGCACTACAAAGTTTCAAAAGCACCCAGATTTAACTTAACTCTAAAAGCCCTCAATGATGAACTTAATTTAAATGTCACCCTATCACGTTAGGATAACCAGTGGTGTACAGTACATAAGTTTTAAAAAATACATTAAAGTACAACTTAAGTTGTTTTGGGAGATATTTTTACATTACTATTTATATTTTGGACAACTTTTACTTTTACTTCACTACATTTCTAAAGAAAGTTTTTACTCCATATATTTTCCCTGACACTCAAAATTACTTCTTACATTTTGAATGCTTAGCAGGAGAGGACAGGCCAGGACAGGAAATTGTCAAATTCACACACTTATCAAGAGAACATCCCTGGTCGTCCCTACTGCCTTTGATCTGGCGGACTCACTAAACACTAATGCTTCATTTGTAAATAATGTCTGAGTGTTGGAGTGTGCTCCTGGCTATCTGTAAATAAAAAATGAAAAAGATAATTGTGCCGTCTGGTTTGAATAATACAAGGAATATTAAATAACTTATACTTGTACTTTTGATACATAAGTATATTTAAAACCAAATTCTTTTAGACTTTTACTCAAGTTTTATTTTACTGGGATAACTTTTTTTTATTTTTTACTTGAGTCCTTTTGGGTACTTTTTCCACCACTTCAGACAGCACCCATACTGTACGTTTACATCGGTCCTACGTGGCTTCAAATGCCTCCAGGTTTCAGTGGAGCTAAACTCCAAAGGCTACAATGATGAGCACTCACTTGTAAAAAAATAAATAAAAGCGTAAATCCTGCGCTACACATCAAACGCCCTACATACCTAAGTTAATTCAACAATCCACAATGACAGCAACTCATTTATGGACAGATTTCAAAACACCAGCGGAAAGAATTGAACCTTGAA
>NC_052325.1:1745277-1780277 GCF_016432855.1 Salvelinus namaycush | reverse complement strand
TTCCTTTCAGGAACTCTTGCATTTTAATTAGATTACTGTGTGTAGTGAATAATCAGGGCAACGTCACTGATAATATCTAGTTGGGCGATGATCTTCCTAAATATGACAAACAATGGTGAGATCACACTTTTGTTTACATAATTAATAGCCAGGAAATCTATCCAAGCGTATCTCTAGACATAGTTCTCCTCTTCCCTAATTTCCCCACTGTGTTGCCCCAGATTCCGAGTTCTGATTGTGGAATTTGATATGTTTGTTCTAGAATGCCAGTCTCTGATTGGACAAACAGAAGGATTAATAGTGTGTTCTAGAAGGCCAGAATCTGATTGGACAAACAGAAGGATTAATAGTGTGTTCTAGAAGGCCAGAATCTGATTGGACAAACAGAAGGATTAATAGTGTGTTCTAGAAGGCCAGAATCTGGTTGGACAAACAGAAGGATTCGTTTTGGCATCAGACTAAAACCCTAGCGACGGTAAAAGGATGATTAAGGACTATGACTGCATGTAGAGAGATTAGCAGCATCCTCGCCATCCATCTGGTAGGAATTTAGACACGGCCACTGGTCAGAACATGTCCATCTGCGACACATTACCCATTATGTTCTGTTCTGTCAACAGTCAGGAAATAACTTTTTTTTAATGTGGAGAATAGCAAAGAGTCTAAACTGATGCAACCCCACACTAGTGTAGTGTGTTTACAGAAATATATATATTTTTTTAAGAAAGATTCAAAGGCCCCCGAAAAAGAGTAAGATAGAGTCTTACTGTTTGTTTCCATGTCCAACTAACTAAAGTTAAAAGTTAAGAGCTAATTTAGTTCCAATGTTCTTATGGATAGAATGATCAGTGTCACAGACAAAATAGTTAATTTTACCTCCAATGTTCCATCTTGACTTTTGAAGACACACACAAACATACGCACACACACACACAAACACACACACACACGTATACTCATACACATGCTCTAACACACACATTCTACACACACACACACACACACACACATTGTGGTATTGTGGATATTATATTGGTCCTCTGTAATAAGAGAGGAATAACATCATATTGATGTTTTGCGTTATTTATGACGTAGGCTGTTATGTTATTGTGTTTTGTCGTGATGTCATAGTTTTAGTCATATTTGGAACCGAGGATCATTATAAATATTAAATACTACAGTTACAAGTTCTGAAATGCCTCCGTCCAGCCTGGTGTAGCAGAGGACACAAGCATCAGATATTCACTCAGACACAAGGAGAAAGTACCAGATACTCATTCAGACACAAGGAGAAAGTACCAGATACTCATTCAGACACAAGGAGAAAGTACCAGATACTCATTCAGACACAAGGAGAAAGTACCAGATATTCACTCAGACACAAGCATCAGATACTCACTCAGACACAAGCATCAGATACTCACTCAGACACAAGCATCAGATACTCACTCAGACACAAGTACCAGATACTCATTCAGACACAAGGAGAAAGTACCAGATACTCATTCAGACACAAGGAGAAAGTACCAGATACTCACTCAGACACAAGCATCAGATACTCACTCAGACACAAGCATCAGATACTCACTCAGACACAAGGAGAAAGTACCAGATACTCATTCAGACACAAGCATCAGATACTCACTCAGACACAAGGAGAAAGTACCAGATACTCATTCAGACACAAGGAGAAAGTAACACGAGACAAAGTTAAGATGTAGAGTACTTACCAAGTTCTTGTTGCCATTCTTGCTGAGGGGGCCGCGGAAAACTCCCTTGATGTTCCTGAAGTGGCCGTTGCTGAGGTGAGTAGAACTGATGACGATGTAATAGCACGCCATGAGGAACGAGCTGGAAGGGGGTCTTCCACTGAGCGCACAGACAAACGGTCCGAATCAAGAGAAGTAAAACAAGGAAGTCTTACATCTACAAGAGTCTGACCGTAGAGCTACAGAACCTGAACCAAAGTCCTTTTAACGGGGGGAACCGTTCAGTGTTCCATACGCTGACAGTCAGACGTCAAGAGAATTCTACAGGTTCAGGTCGAGAAGACCGGTATCGGAAAGTCCTTTTTAAGTCCTGCTGTGTGTTGTCAGTATGAGCCACTGCTCTGGTCACAACCCTAGGGTCAGTCCTTCAGCCAGGTGTGTTGAGAGAAGCCTTCCTCGTGGCAGTGAAGACAAGAGTCTTGGAGCATCACAACGTGGACTTGAGCATCACTGGAGCAGTCAGTCAGTCTGTCTCTCTTGAGCCACTTGAGAGTCAGTCTCTCTTGAGCCACTTGAGAGTCAGTCTCTCTTGAGCCACTTGAGAGTCAGTCTCTCTTGAGCCACTTCAGAGCTGTGTTGCTATGTGGGCTTGGTTTCCGTCTTCCAGCTCTTCCAGACTCTCAACAGCAGTTCTCTCTTCCCGCCGCTCCACTTTTCTCCTCTCGCATGGAGCTCCAGCAGCAGGGAGAACAGAAAAACAGCAGCTGCTTGGCTTCAGTCTGTAGCTCCGTAGCCCTGGTCCAGCCTCAGCCACAGCCACAGTCTCTGTTTCTTTACTCCGCTGAGCCTGTCTTCAGTGGGCTTCCCGCTCTCTCTCTCTCTGATCCTCTGTCTGAGTGCTGGCTGGTTCTAGTGAAGATGCTGCTAGGTAGTAGCAGCGGTAGTGGTAGAGACTTGATGTAGCGACAGAAACAGGCATGGTGTTGTAGTGTTTCCTGTTTGCCGGTCCAGTGCACCGAGCCAATGAAAGAGAGCCACTGGTCGAGGAAAGGGCTCTCTGTTTCTCTCCCTGTGTGTCTGTCTGTCTCTCTCTCTCTCGCTCACTCTCTCTCACACTCTCTCTGTCTATCTCTAGATCCACTGAGTCAGCCACTGCTCCCCAGCCAACCAGGATTCAGCAGTATCTCTCCCTCTTTCTTGCCGTGCATCACACTGCTTTCCTCACGCACACACATACACGCACACACACATGCACACACACACACACGCACAAACACACACACACACACACATGCACACACGCACACAAACACAAACGAACACATGCACACACACGCGCGCACACACACACACACACACACACACACACACACACACACACACACACACACACACACACACACACACACAGACACAGACACCCACTCTCCCCTCCTCACTCTCTCCCTCCCTCCCCATCTCTCACTCCCTCACCTTCTCCCCCTCCCTCCCCCCTCCCTCTCCCTCCCCCCTCCCTCTCCCTCTCCCCCTCCCTCCCTCCCTCCCCATCTCTCACTCCCTCTCCTTCTCCCTCTCCCTCTCCCTCCCCCCTCCCTCTCCTTCGCCCCCTCCCTCCCTCCCCATCTCTCACTCCCTCTCCTTCTCCCCCTCCCTCTCCCTCTCTCTCTCTCTAATTTGGCTGTAAGAAGCTGAAGCAGTAGGCGTGGAGAAGCAGGCAGAAAGGAGGACTGATGCTCCTTGCTCAGGAATGCACAAATGCTTCTGAGGATATTTGTTACCTATACTGTCGTCCATCTTTGATTATATTAACCTGTATGAGATACTCTATTATGTTAATCTGCAGGAGATACTATACTATGTTAATATGTAGGAGATACTCTAGTATGTTAATCTGTAGGATATTCTCTAGTATGTTAATCTGTAGGATAATCTCTAGTATGTTAATCTGTATGTGGTACTATATTATGTTAATATGCAGGAGATACTATATTATGTTAATCTGTATGAGACGCTATACTATGTTAATCTGTAGGAGATGCTATACTATGTTAATCTGTAGGAGATGCTCTAGTATGATAATCTGTAAAATATTCTCTAGTATGTTAATCTGTAGGATAATCTCTAGTATGTTAATCTGTATGTGGTACTCTATTATGTTAATCTGTCGGAGATGCATTTATATGTTAATCTGTATGAGAGTCTCTTTTAAATTAATCTGTAGGAGATACTCTAGTGTCTAATCTGTAGGAGATACTATATTATGTTAATCTGTAGGAGATACTCTAGTGTCTAATCTGTAGGAGATACTATATTATGTTAATCTGTAGGAGATACTCTAGTGTCTAATCTGTAGGAGATACTATATTATGTTAATCTGTAGGAGATACTCTAGTGTCTAATCTGTAGGAGATACTATATGATGTTAATCTGTAGAGATACTCTAGTATGGTAATCTGCAGGAGATTCTATAGTATGTTAATCTGTAGGATAATTTCTAGTATATTAATCTGAATTTGATACTATAGTATGTTAATCTGTAGGGGAATCTATAGTACGTTAATCTGTTTGAGATACAATAGTATTCTTAATATGTAGACTATACTCTAGTGTGTTAATCTGTAGAAAATACTCTAGTATGTTAATCTGTAGGAGATTATCTAGTATATTAATCTGTATGCAATACTATATTATATTAATCTGCTGGAGACACTCTAGTATGTTAATCTGCTCTGCCCTAATTTTACTATATTATGTTAATCTTTTGGAGATACTCTATTATGTTTATCTGTAGGAGATACTCTATTATGTTAATCTGTTTGAGATTCTCTATATTGTTAATCTGCAGTAGATACTCTAGTTTTTTCATCTGTAGGAGATACTCTAGTATGTTAATCAGTCGGAGATTCTATATTATGTTAATCTGTAGTAGATATTCTATTATGTTAATCTGTAGTAGATAGTCTATTATGTTAATCTCTAGTAGATACTCTATTATGTTAATCTGTAGGAGATACTCTAGTATATAAATCCGAATGCGATTCTCTATATTGTTAATCTGTAGGAGATCCTCTAGTATATAAATCCGAATGAGATTCTCTATATTGTTAATCTGTAGGAGATCCTCTAGTATATTATTCTGTAGGAGATCCTCTAGTATATTAATCTGTAGGAGATCCTCTAGTATATTATTCTGTAGGAGATCCTCTAGTATATTATTCTGTAGGAGATCCTCTAGTATATTATTCTGTAGGAGATCCTCTAGTATATTATTCTGTAGGAGATCCTCTAGTATATTAATCTGTAGGAGATCCTCTAGTATATTAATCTGTAGGAGATCCTCTAGTATATTATTCTGTAGGAGATCCTCTAGTATATTATTCTGTAGGAGATCCTCTAGTATATTATTCTGTAGGAGATCCTCTAGTATATTATTCTGTAGGAGATCCTCTAGTATATTATTCTGTAGGAGATCCTCTAGTATATTATTCTGTAGGAGATCCTCTAGTATATTATTCTGTAGGAGATCCTCTAGTATATTATTCTGTAGGAGATCCTCTAGTATATTAATCTGTAGGAGATCCTCTAGTATATTAATCTGTAGGAGATCCTCTAGTATATTGTAGGAGATCCTCTAGTATATTATTCTGTAGGAGATCCTCTAGTATATTATTCTGTAGGAGATCCTCTAGTATATTATTCTGTAGGAGATCCTCTAGTATATTATTCTGTAGGAGATCCTCTAGTATATTATTCTGTAGGAGATCCTCTAGTATATTATTCTGTAGGAGATCCTCTAGTATATTATTCTGTAGGAGATCCTCTAGTATATTATTCTGTAGGAGATCCTCTAGTATATTATTCTGTAGGAGATCCTCTAGTATATTATTCCGTAGGAGATCCTCTAGTATATTATTCTGTAGGAGATCCTCTAGTATATTATTCCGTAGGAGATCCTCTAGTATATTATTCTGTAGGAGATCCTCTAGTATATTATTCCGTAGGAGATCCTCTAGTATATTAATCTGTAGGAGATCCTCTAGTATATTAATCTGTAGGAGATCCTCTAGTATATTATTCTGTAGGAGATCCTCTAGTATATTAATCTGTAGGAGATCCTCTAGTATATTATTCTGTAGGAGATCCTCTAGTATATTATTCTGTAGGAGATCCTCTAGTATATTATTCTGTAGGAGATCCTCTAGTATATTATTCTGTAGGAGATCCTCTAGTATATTATTCTGTAGGAGATCCTCTAGTATATTATTCTGTAGGAGATCCTCTAGTATATTATTCTGTAGGAGATCCTCTAGTATATTAATCTGTAGGAGATCCTCTAGTATATTAATCTGTAGGAGATCCTCTAGTATATTATTCTGTAGGAGATCCTCTAGTATATTAATCTGTAGGAGATACTACATGATGTTAATAAACAGTAGGAGATTCTAAACAAGCTGGTGTTTTTAGCTTTATCTCAGTGTGAACCCACGGCACGGTGTAGTCATAGTAATTCTCTGATACATTGTTGTTCCCCACTCTACAAATTAAATGATTACATCGCACAGTGTCTGTTTAGAGGAAAATCAGATTATTACATCGCACAGTGTCTGTTTAGAGGAAAATCAGATTATTACATCACACAATGTCTGTTTAGAAGGAAGATCAGATTATTACATCACACAGTGTCTGTTTAGAATGAAGATCAGATTATTACATCACACAATGTCTGTTTAGAAGGAAGATCAGATTATTACATCACACAATGTCTGTTTAGAAGGAAGATCAGATTATTACATCACACAGTGTCTGTTTAGAAGGAAGATCAGAATATTACATCACACAATGTCTGTTTAGAAGGAAAATCAGATTATTACATCACACAATGTCTGTTTAGAAGGAAGATCAGATTATTACATCACACAGTGTCTGTTTAGAAGGAAGATCAGATTATTACATCACACAATGTCTGTTTAGAAGGAAAATCAGATTATTACATCACACAGTGTCTGTTTAGAAGGAAGATCAGATTATTACATCACACAGTGTCTGTTTAGAAGGAAGATCAGATTATTACATCACACAGTGTCTGTTTAGAAGGAAGATCAGATTATTACATCACACAGTGTCTGTTTAGAAGGAAGATCAGATTATTACATCACACAATGTCTGTTTAGAAGGAAGATCAGATTATTACATCACACAGTGTCTGTTTAGAAGGAAGATCAGATTATTACATCACACAGTGTCTGTTTAGAAGGAAGATCAGATTATTACATCACACAGTGTCTGTTTAGAAGGAAGATCAGATTATTACATCACACAATGTCTGTTTAGAAGGAAAATCAGATTATTACATCACACAGTGTCTGTTTAGAGAAAGATCAGAATATTACATTACACAGTGTCTGTTTAGAATGAAGATCAGATTATTACATTACACAGTGTCTGTTTAGAAGGAAGATCAGATTATTACATCACACAGTGTCTGTTTAGAAGGAAGATCAGATTATTACATCACACAGTGTCTGTTTAGAAGGAAGATCAGATTATTACATCACACAGTGTCTGTTTAGAAGGAAGATCAGATTATTACATCACACAGTGTCTGTTTAGAAGGAAGATCAGATTATTACATCACACAGTGTCTGTTTAGAAGGAAGATCAGATTATTACATCACACAGTGTCTGTTTAGAAGGAAGATCAGATTATTACATCAAACAGTGTCTGTTTAGAGAAAGATCAGAATATTACCTCACACAGTGTCTGTTTAGAAGGAAGATCAGATTATTACATCACACAGTGTCTGTTTAGAGGAAGATCAGATTATTACATCGCACAGTGTCTGTTTAGAGGAAGATCAGATTATTACATCACACAGTGTCTGTTTAGAACGAAGATCAGATTATTACCTCACACAGTGTCTGTTTAGAACGAAGATCAGACGGTCACTCCCATGTCTCAGGAGGAAGTATAGACCACAGGCGGTTGGTGGCGCTTTAATTGGGGAGGACGTTCTAGTGGAAAGTCCTGAAGAGGAATCAGTGGAATGGTATGAAATAGATCAAACACATGGTTTCCAGGTGTTTGGTGACATTCCATTCACTCTGTTTCGGGCCATTATTATGAGCCGTCCTCTCAGCAGCCTCCTGGGCTGTAGATCACAGTACAACAACATATTCCAATCACAGACTGGGATGATTCAAATGTTTTGCAAGAAGGAAAATGTCCGAATCTGAATGAAAGATGCATAAATCCATTAAAGCTATTAGGCTTTACTAAATATTACGGTAACACTTTGTTTGGATAGTCCGTCTGTAAATTCTCTACAGACTAACATCTACTAGCCCTAACTCTCACCCTAATGTAACCCTTACCCTAACTATAGCCCTAACTCTCACCCTAATGTAACCCTTACCCTAACTCTCAACCTAATGTAACCCTTACCCTAACTATAGCCCTAATGTAACCCTTACCCTAACTATAGCCCTAATGTAACCCTTACCCTAACTATAGACCTAATGTAAACTTTACCCTAACTATAGCCCTAATGTAACCTTTACCCTAACTATAGCCCTAATGTAACCTTTACCCTAACTATAGCCCTAACTCTCACCCTAATGTAACCCTTACCCTAACTATAGCCCTAATGTAACCTTTACCCTAACTATAACCCTAATGTAACCTGTACCCTAACTATAGCCCTAATGTAACCCTTACCCTAACTCTCAACCTAATGTAACCCTTACCCTAACTCTAGCCCTAATGTAACCTTTACCCTAACTATAGCCCTAATGTAACCCTTACCCTAACTATAGCCCTAATGTAACCCTTACCCTAACTATAGACCTAATGTAACCGTTACCCTAACTATAGCCCTAATGTAACCCTTACCCTAACTATAGACCTAATGTAACCCTTACCCTAACTATAGCCCTAATGTAACCATTACCCTAACTATAGCCCTAATGTAACCCTTACCCTAACTATAGCCCTAATGTAACCGTTACCCTAACTATAGCCCTAACTCTCACCCTAATGTAACCCTTACCCTAACTATAGCCCTAACTCTCACCCTAATGTAACCCTTACCCTAACTATAGCCCTAATGTAACCCTTACCCTAACTATAGCCCTAACTCTCACCCTAATGTAACCCTTACCCTAACTATAGCCATAATGTAACCTTTACCCTAACTATAGCCCTAATGTAACCTTTACCCTAACTATAGCCCTAATGTAACCTGTACCCTAACTATAGCCCTAATGTAACCCTTACCCTAACTATAGCCCTAATGTAACCTTACCCTAACTATAACCCTAATGTAACCCTTACCCTAACTATAACCCTAATGTAACCCTTACCCTAACTATAGACCTAATGTAACCCTTACCCTAACTATAACCCTAATGTAACCCTTACCCTAACTATAGACCTAATGTAACCCTTACCCTAACTATAGCCCTAATGTAACCCTTACCCTAACTATAGCCCTAATGTAACCCTTACCCTAACTATAGCCCTAATGTAACCCTTACCCTAACTATAGCCCTAACTCTCACCCTAATGTAACCCTTACCCTAACTATAACCCTAATGTAACCTTTCCCCTAACTATAACCCTAATGTAACCCTTACCCTAACTATAACCCTAATGTAACCTTTACCCTAACTATAGCCCTAATGTAACCTTTACCCTAACTATAGCCCTAATGTAACCCTTACCCTAACCCTAGCCCTAATGTAACCCTAACCCTAGCCCTAACCTTATCGCTAACCCTTACCCTAACTTAACCCTAACCATAATGTAACCCTTACCCTAACTCTAGTCTGAACTATAACCTTTACCCTAACTCTAGCCCTAACTTAACCTTTACCCTTACCCTAATGTAACCCTTACCCTAACTTAACCCTAACCCTAATGTAACCTTTACCCTAACTATAGCCCTAATGTAACCCTTACCCTAACTATAGCCCTAATGTAACATTTACCCTAACTTTACCCTAACTATAGCCCTAATGTAACCCTTACCCTAACTATAGCCCTAACTATAGCCCTAATGTAACCTTTACCCTAACTATAGCCCTAATGTAACCCTTACCCTAACTATAGCCCTAATGTAACCCTTACCCTAACTATAGCCCTAACTCTCACCCTAATGTAACCCTTACCCTAACTATAGCCCTAATGTAACCTTTACCCTAACTATAGCCCTAATGTAACCTTTACCCTAACTATAGCCCTAATGTAACCTGTACCCTAACTATAGCCCTAATGTAACCCTTACCCTAACTCTCACCCTAATGTAACCCTTACCCTAACTCTCACCCTAATGTAACCTTTACCCTAACTATAGCCCTAATGTAACCTTTACCCTAACTATAACCCTAATGTAACCTTTACCCTAACTATAGCCCTAATGTAACCCTTACCCCAACTATAGCCCTAATGTAACCCTTACCCTAACTATAGCCCTAATGTAACCTTTACCCTAACTATAGCCCTAATGTAACCCTTACCCTAACTATAGCCCTAATGTAACCTTTACCCCAACTATAGCCCTAATGTAACCTTTACCCTAACTATAGCCCTAACTTAACCTTTACTCTAACTCTAGCCCTAACTATAGCTCTAACCCTAATTGAACCCTTACCCTAACCTAGCCCTAGCCCTAACCTTAACCCTAACCCTAAACTAACCCGTACCCTCACTCTAACCCTAACCTTAACCCTTACCCTAACTTAACCCTTACCCAAGCCCAAACCTTAACCCTTACCATATCCCTAACTTAACCTTTACCCTAACTCGAGCCCGAACCTTAACCCTAACCTTTACCCAAACTTAACCCTTACCCTAACCCTAGCCCTAACCCTTACCCTAATTTAACCCTTACCCTAACCTAGCCCTAACCCTAATTTAACCCTTACCCTAACCTAGCCCTAGCCCTAACCTTAACCCTAACCCTAACTGTAACCTTAGCAATCAGTAGCTTATCAACAGATAGTTTGTTATCATAGTTTGTTATGATAGTTTGAATGACCATCTACAGATGAAACATCCAGACTATCCAAAGTTTGACCAACATTACTTATTACCAATAGGTATGGATAGGGGTGTGATCCGCTCCATATAGTATGGATAGGGGTGTGATCCGCTCCATATAGTATGGATAGGGGTGTGATCCGCTCCATATAGTATGGATAGGGGTGTGATCCGCTCCATATAGTATGGATAGGAGTGTGATCCGCTCCATATAGTATGGATAGGGGTGTGATCCGCTCCATATATTATGGATAGGGGTGTGATCCGCTCCATATAGTATGGATAGGGGTGTGATCCGCTCCATATAGTATGGATAGGGGTGTGATCCGCTCCATATAGTATGGATAGGGGTGTGATCCGCTCCATATAGTATGGATAGGGGTGTGATCCGCTCCATATAGTATGGATAGGGGTGTGATCTGCTCCATATAGTATGGATAGGGGTGTGATCCGCTCCATATAGTATGGATAGGGGTGTGATCCGCTCCATATAGTATGGATAGGGGTGTGATCCGCTCCATATAGTATGGATAGGAGTGTGATCCGCTCCATGTAGTATGGATAGGAGTGTGATCCGCTCCATATAGTATGGATAGGGGTGTGATCCGCTCCATATAGTATGGATAGGAGTGTGATCCGCTCCATATATTATGGATAGGAGTGTGATCCGCTCCATATATTATGGATAGGAGTGTGATCCGCTCCATATAGCATGGATAGGGGTGTGATCCGCTCCATATAGTATGGATAGGGGTGTGATCCGCTCCATATAGTATGGATAGGAGTGTGATCCGCTCCATATAGTATGGATAGGAGTGTGATCCGCTCCATATATTATGGGTAGGGGTGTGATCCGCTCCATATAGCATGGATAGGGGTGTGATCCGCTCCATATAGTATGGATAGGAGTGTGATCCGCTCCATATAGTATGGATAGGAGTGTGATCCGCTCCATATAGTATGGATAGGGGTGTGATCCGCTCCATATATTATGGATAAGAGTGTGATCCGCTCCATATAGTATGGATAGGGGTGTGATCCGCTCCATATATTATGGATAGGAGTGTGATCCGCTCCATATAGTATGGATAGGAGTGTGATCCGCTCCATGTAGTATAGATAGGGGTGTGATCCGCTCCATATATTATGGATAGGAGTGTGATCCGCTCCATAGAGTATGGACAGGAGTGTGATCCGCTCCATATAGTATGGATAGGAGTGTGATCCGCTCCATATATTATGGGTAGGGGTGTGATCCGCTCCATATAGCATGGATAGGGGTGTGATCCGCTCCATATAGTATGGATAGGGGTGTGATCCGCTCCATATAGTATGGATAGGGGTGTGATCCGCTCCATATAGTATGGATAGGAGTGTGATCCGCTCCATATATTATGGATAGGAGTGTGATCCGCTCCATATAGTATGGATAGGGGTGTGATCCGCTCCATATATTATGGATAGGAGTGTGATCCGCTCCATATAGTATGGATAGGGGTGTGATCCGCTCCATATATTATGGATAGGAGTGTGATCCGCTCCATATAGTATGGATAGGAGTGTGATCCGCTCCATGTAGTATAGATAGGGGTGTGATCCGCTCCATATATTATGGATAGGAGTGTGATCCGCTCCATATAGTATGGATAGGAGTGTGATCCGCTCCATATATTATGGGTAGGGGTGTGATCCGCTCCATATAGCATGGATAGGGGTGTGATCCGCTCCATATAGTATGGATAGGGGTGTGATCCGCTCCATATAGTATGGATAGGGGTGTGATCCGCTCCATATAGTATGGATAGGAGTGTGATCCGCTCCATATAGTATGGATAGGAGTGTGATCCGCTCCATATATTATGGATAGGGGTGTGATCCGCTCCATATAGTATGGATATGGGTGTGATCCGCTCCATATAGTATGGATAGGGGTGTGATCCGCTCCATATAGTATGGATGGGAGTGTGATCCGCTCCATATAGTATGGATGGGAGTGTGATCCGCTCCATATAGTATGGATAGGGGTGTGATCCGCTCCATATAGTATGGATAGGGGTGTGATCCGCTCCATATAGTATGGATAGGGGTGTGATCCGCTCCATATAGTATGGATGGGAGTGTGATCCGCTCCATATAGTATGGATAGGAGTGTGATCCGCTCCATATAGTATGGATAGGAGTGTGATCCGCTCCATATAGTATGGATAGGGGTGTGATCCGCTCCATATAGTATGGATAGGGGTGTGATCCGCTCCATATAGTATGGATAGGAGTGTGATCCGCTCCATATAGTATGGATAGGAGTGTGATCCGCTCCATATAGTATGGATAGGGGTGTGATCCGCTCCATATAGTATGGATAGGAGTGTGATCCGCTCCATATAGTATGGATAGGAGTGTGATCCGCTCCATATAGTATGGATAGGGGTGTGATCCGCTCCATATATTATGGATAGGGGTGTGATCCGCTCCATATAGTATGGATAGGGGTGTGATCCGCTCCATATAGTATGGATAGGGGTGTGATCCGCTCCATATAGTATGGATAGGGGTGTGATCCGCTCCATATTGTCATGTAGAGTAGCACAGCCAGGAGTAGAGCAGAAGCACTAGTAAGCTCTCACATTTTAAGAAACAATAATGCCTTGTAACTAAGCAACACTATTTTAAATCCATTTTGTGCATAAGGTGGGAGAAGCCAGCTGGGAAATCTGAGACATGGACAAAGTCTACTTCCTGTTATATGAAGTACAGTGTTAAGAGCAAAATACAAGCGCATGTAGGAAAGCAACAACATGTAACATAAGGTGAAGTGTGTGTCCATGGAAAGTAGCCCATAAACAAACACATTGCATAAACATTGTAGGTTCACCATTTGAATTCAGGCCCTCATCAAGTGGCTTGTTCTATAAGATGTAGAATTGATCCATGAGGGTTTCACCGTGAGGCCAATGGTGCCTTTAAAATCAGAGTGTAATGGCTGTGACGGGAGAAAACTGAGGATGGATCAACAACATTGTAGTCACTCCACAATACTAAACGACAGGGTGAAAAGAAAGAAGCCTGTACAGAATAAAACTATTCCAAAACATTCATCCTGTTTGCAACAAGGCACTGAAGTAATACTGCAAACAAATTGCAAAGAAATTAACTTTATGTCCTGAATACAAAGTGTTTTGTTTGGGCCAAATCCAACACATCGCATCACTGAGTAGCACTCTTCATATTTTCAAGCACGGTGGTGGTCGCATCATGTTATGGGTATGCTTGTCATTGGAAAAGACTAGGGAGTTTTTTAGGATAAAAATAAACGGAATGGAGCTAAGCACAGGTAAAATCCTAGAAGAAACCTGGTTCAGTCTGCTTTCCATCAGACACTGAGATGAATTCACCTTTCAGCAGGACAATAACCTAAAACACAGTTCCAAATATACACTGCAGTTGTTTACCAAGATGACATTGAATGTTCCTGAGTGGCCGAGTTACAGTTCTGACTTAAAACTACTTGAAAATCTATGACAAGACTTTAAAATGATTGTCTAGCAATGATCAACAACCAATTTGAAAGAGTTTGAAGAATCTTGAAAAAAATTATGGGCAAATGTTGTACAATCCAGGTGCGGAAATCTCTTAAAGACTTACCCAGAAAGACTCACAGCTGTAATCACTGCCAAAGGTGATTCTAATGTATTGACTCAGGGGTGTGAATACTTATGTAAATCAGATGTTTCTGTAATTCATTTTCAACAAATTAGCAACATTATCTAAGGAAGCTCTCTCATCCATTTATAGGCAAATGATACTGTCTTATACTCAGCTGGCCCCTCCCCAAATGTTGTGTTAAATGCTCTACAACAAAGCTTTCTTAGTGTCCAACAAGCTTTCTCTGCCCTTAACCTTGTTCTGAACACCTCCAAAACAAAGGCCATGTGGTTTGGTAAGAAGAATACCCCTCTTCCCACAGGTGTTATTACTACCTCTGAGGGTTTAGAGCTTGAGGTAGTCACCTCATACAAGTACTTGGGAGTATGGCTAGGCAGTGTACTGTCCTTCTCTCAGCACATATCAAAGCTGCAGGCTAAAGTTAAATCTAGACTTGGTTTCATCTATCGTAATCGTTCCTCTTTCACCAATCGTGATTGAGAAGACCATTCTTCCCATGCTAGATTACGGAGACATTATTTATAGATCGACAGGTAAGGGTGCACTTTAGTGACTAGATGTTCTTTACCAATCGGCCATCAGATTTGCCAGCAATGTTCCTTAACACTTCTTAGGGCTGCAATCCCGTTAACGGGATCGATATGACAACAGCCAGTGAAAGTGCAGGGTGCCAAATTCGAACAACAGAAATCTCATAATTAAAATTCCTCAAGCATACAAGTATTTCACACCATTTTAAAGATACACTTCTTGTTAATGCCACCACAGTGTCCGATTTCAAAAAGGCTTTACAGCGAAAGCACCACAAACGATTGTGTTTGGTCACCGCAAAATCACAGAAAAACACAGCCATTTTTCCAGCCAAAGACAGGAGTCACAAAAAGCTGAAAAATAGATACAATTAATCACTAACCTTTGATGATCTTCATCAGATGACACTCATAGGACTTTATGTTACACAATACATATATGTTTTGTTCGATAAAGTTCATATTTAGATCCAAAAACCTCAGTTTACATTGGCGCTATGTTCAGAAATGCCTCCAAAATATCCGGAGAAATTGCAGAGCCACATCAAATAACAGAAATACTCATCATAAACTTTGATGAAAGATACATGTTTCACATAGAATTAAAGATACACTTGTTCTTAATGCAACCGCTGTGTCAGATTTCAAAAAAGGTTTACGGCAAAAGCACAATATTCAATAATCTGAGAACAGAGTTCAGCCACAAAAGCAAGCCATACAGTTACCCGCCAAATTGTGGAGTCAACAAAAGTCATAAATAGCATTATAAATCTTCACTTACCTTTGCTGATCTTCATCGGAATGCACTCCCAGGACTCCCACTTCCACAAGAAATGTTCGTTTTGTTCGGTAATGTCCATCATTTATGTCCAAATAGCTACTTTTGTTAGCGCGTTTGGTAAACAAATCCAAAGTCACGAAGCGCGTTCACTAAAAGCAGACGAAATGTCAAAAAGTTCCGTAACAGTCAGTAGAAACATGTCAAACGATGTATTGAATCAATCTTTAGGATGTTTTTAACATAAATCTTCAATAATGTTCCAACCGGAGAATTCCATTGTCTTCAGAAGTGCGATGGAACAGAGCTCGCTCTAACATGAACGCGCATGGTCAGTGCATGTTCAGCTCATGGCAGACCTTACTCATTCCCCTCTCCTTCGGCCCCACTTCACAGTAGAAGCATCAGACAAGGTTCTAAAGACTGTTGACATCTAGTGGAAGCCGTAGGAAGTAGGCTGACCCATATCCCACTGTGTATTCGATAGGCGATGAGTTGAAAACCTACAAAGCTCAGATTTCCCACTTCCTGGTTGGATTTTATTCTCAGGTTTTTGCCTGCCATATGAGTTCTGTTATACTCACAGACATAATTCAAACAGTTTTAGAAACTTCAGAGTGTGTTCTATCCAATACTAATAATAATATGCATCTATTAGCAACTGGGACTGAGGAGCAGGCAGTTTACTCTGGGCACCTCTGGGCACCTTTTCATCCAAGCTACTCAATACTGCCCCTGCAGCCATAAGAAGTAGGACATATCACTGCACTCTACACTACTCTGTGAACTGGTCATCTCTGTATACCCGTCGCAAGACCCACTGGTTGATGCTTATTTATAAAACCCTCTTAGGCCTCACTCCCCCATATCTGAGATATCTACTGCAGCCCTCATCCTCCACCTACAACACCCGTTCTGCCAGTCACATTCTGTTAAAGGTCCCCAAAGCACACACATCCCTGGGTCGCTCCTCTTTTCAGGTTGCTGCAGCTAGCGACTGGAACGAGCTACAACAAACACTCAAACTGGACAGTTTTATCTCAATCTCTTCATTCAAAGACAATCATGGACACTCTTACTGACAGTTGTGGCTGCTTTGTGTGATGTATTGTTGTCTCTACCTTCTTGCCCTTTGTGCTGTTGTCTGTGCCCAATAATGTTTGTACCATGTTTTGTGCTGCTACCATGTTGTGTTGCTACCATGTTGTTGTTATGTTGTGTTGCTACCATGCTGTGTAGTCATGTGTTGCTGCCTTGCTATGTTGTTGTCTTAGGTCTCTCTTTAAGTAGTGTTGTGTTGTCTCTCTTGTTGTGATTTGTGTTTTGTCCTATATTTATATTGTATTTATTTCATTTTTTAAATCCCAGGCCCCGTACCCGCAGGAGGCCTTTTGCCTTTTGGTAGGCCGTCTTTGTAAATAAGAATTTGTTCTTACCTGACTTGCTTAGTTAAATAAAGGTTCAATTAAATAAAAAATAAACCTTCTAAGAACTCTTGTGTAGCTTATGCGTGAGCGTCTTAGAGCAAAACAAAACGGACGCTACTGACATTTTTGTAAAAACACCCAGCCCCGAGACCCTTTGGGATCTGCCCTTGCCTCACAAACACCGCTCTAGCTCAGCCCCCATTAATCACACAGACTAATGGTTGGTACCAACGGATGTCAAAGAAATAGACAAATCCGATGGTACAAGCACACAATGTTTAAAAGGGATTAAAAGTCAAAATCACGCCCGCGGTATAATGGAACTCGTTGGGTTAACCTTCTCGGAGCGGAAAAGACTTGGGAGGGCCTCATTATCAGTCTTCCCAGAATGCTTTGTTGCAGGTTGATTTTTAGAATAGTTTGTTTTAATACATACTTTCCTGCATGAATATTGATTAATTAATTGATCTTATACTATACAAAGATAAATAACTTACATTTTTCAAAACTAATCCAATCTGCAAGGGGGTTTGCAGTTGCATCACAAATCACCTAGCAACCGCACCAAGCGCCATTTTGGAAGACCAAACAAAGTCTGTTGAAAATCCTCCAATCGTCCACATGGTTGGCTGCATTTTGTTACCACCAGGAAACTTCGGGAAGATTGCCAATTATTTAGTTTTGATAACGAACCAGAAAACAGGGGCAGTGGGAGAAACTATTCAAGTACATATATTTTGAAAGTGATCAAAAACAATGTATTGCTAGCTAGCTAGCTTGCTACAGAACGTTAGTGTGCAGGCTAACATTTATAGTTGTAACTCCAAATGCATTTGCAGCTAGGTAGGTAGCTAGCTAACAGCCATGGAAGAGGGTGAAAGGATTAGCCTGCACATCCAGCTGTCAGAAGGGAGAGTAGGCTACTCTGGTTATTAATAAATGCTCTTAAGGATCCGCCCATTTTTGTCAATTTTCGCCTGAAATGACATACTCAAATTTAACTGCCCGTAGCTCAGGCCCTGAAGCAAGGATAGGAGTATTCTTGGTACCATTTGAAAGGAAACACTTTGAAGTTTGTGGAAATGCAAAAGGAATGTAGGAGAATATAACACAAGAGATCTGGTAAAAGATAATACAAAGAAAGAACCAACCGTTCTTTTGTATTTTTTTGTACAATCATATTTGAAATGCAAGAGAAAGGCCAACATGTACTATTCCAGCCCAGATGCAATTTACCTTTTGGCCACTAGATGGCAGCAGTGTATGTGCATCGTTTTAGACTGATCCAATGAACCATTGCATTTCTGTTCCATATGTTGTATCAAGACTGCCCTAATATGCCTAATTTGTTTATGAATAACCTTTTATGTTCAAAATTGTGCACTCTCCTCAAACAATAGCATGATATGATTTTACTGTAATAGCTACTGTAAATTGGACAGTGCAGTTAGATTAACAAGAATGTAAGCTTTGTGACAATATCAGATATGTCTACGTCCTGGGAAATTCTCTAACTTGAAAGAATCAACACTTTCATATAATTTCAAGGTATACAAGTTAGCTACCTCATATGTAAACTTTTGACATTTTCGTAACAAGTAGGCTGTTATTACTAAAACAATTTCAGGCGAACATAAATAAGTCCATACCAGAGGTGGCCGACCGTGTAGTCCCGTGTAGCTCAGTTGGTAGAGCATGGCGCTTGCAACGCCAGGGTTGTGGGTTCGATTCCCACAGGGGGCCAGTACAAAAACAAAAAAAAGTATGAATGTATGTACTTGTAAGTCGCTCTGGATAAGAGCGTCTACTAAATGACTTAAATGTAAATGTAAAGGTGGCCGACCTCGTTCCACTGATCCCTGATCTACTGGGGGAGCAGACTTCTGTTTCAGCCTAGTAACAACACACTAGATTATTAACTAATTAGGTATGATATATTGACTCAGGTGTGTTAGCGCTGGGGAGAAACAGAAGCGTTCACACACCCAGCAGGGTTGGCTTGCTCTTGTTGTAACAGGTTTATACATAGTGTGACTTTTAAAACTGTATTTTTGTTCACAACATTCGCTAAAACATAGGTACACATGTAATCCATGGCATACAAGATGTACCTTTACTCTTTTGGGACATTTATTGGGACCTCCTCATCTGCAGACAGGGTTTGACTGCTCTCTGTAGCTGAGGACAGAAAACATAAAAAAGAAACAGGCTGCTCAAGTTAGACAGCCCTGAATATTATCTCTGTCCTCAGTTAGACAGCCCTGAATATTATCTCTGTCCTCAGTTAGACAGCCCTGAATATTATCTCTGTCCTCAGTTAGACAGCCCTGAATATTATCTCTGTCCTCAGTTTGACAGCCCTGAATATTATCTCTGTCCTCAGTTAGACAGCCCTGAATATTATCTCTGTCCTCAGTTAGACAGCCCTGAATATTATCTCTGTCCTCAGTTAGACAGCCCTGAATATTATCTCTGTCCTCAGTTTGACAGCCCTGAATATTATCTCTGTCCTCAGTTAGACAGCCCTGAATATTATCTCTATCCTCAGTTTGACAGCCCTGAATATTATCTCTGTCCTCAGTTAGACAGCCCTGAATATCATCTTGTTTAGCTTGTTAACTAGTCATATTGACTGATCTGTTATTAGCTAGCTAGCCAATTTGACATGGTCCATCAATCAATGTAGCCTAGCTATATTGTCTGTCATCAGCAATCTTGACTAAACATTGTTGAAAGGGGGATATATTTTTTTTTATTTTTTATTTAACCTTTATTTAACCAGGTAGGCCAGCTGAGAACAAGTTCTCATTTACAACTGCGACATGGCCAAGATAAAGCAAAGCAATGCGACACAAACAACAACACAGAGTTACACATGGAATAAACAAACATACAGTCAATAACACAATAGAAAAAAGAAAGTCTATATACAGTGTGTGCAAATGGCGTGAGGAGGTACGGCAATAAATAGGCCATAGTAGCGAAGTAATTACAATTTAGCAAATTAACACTGGAGTGATAGATGAGCAGATGGTGATGTGCAAGTAGAAAAACTTGTAACGATCGTCGTAATCCTCCTCGTCTGAGGAGGAGCACGGATCAGACCAATATGCAGCGTGGTACGTTTCCATATTTATTGGAACACTTATTAAACACGAACAAAATAATAAACAGAACAGAAGACAGAACCAACGACGCTACAGTCCTGAACATGTGAACCTAGAGAAAACAAAGAAACGCAACGAACAGGAACAATCACCCACAAACAAACAGTGAACACAGCCTACCTAAATATGGTTCCCAATCAGAGACAACGTAAAACACCTGCCTCTGATTGAGAACCATATCAGACCAATCAGACACACCTAAACCAATAAGACACATAACATAGACTACACCCACCCAGCTCACGTCCTGACCAACTAAACAAAGACTAAACAAAGGAAAATAAGGTCAGGAACGTGACAATACTGGTGTACAAAAGAGCAGAAAAGTAAATAAAAACAATATGGGGATGATGTAGGTAGATTGGGTGGGCTATTTACAGATGGGCTATGTACAGCTGCAGCGATCGGTAAGCTGCTCAGAAAGCTGATGTTTAAAGTTAGTAAGGGGAATATAAGTCTCCAGCTTCAGCGATTTTTGCAATTCGTTCCGGTCATTGGCAGCAGAGAACTGGAAGGAAAGGCGGCCAAAAGGTGTTGGCTTTGGGGATGACCAGTGAGATATACCTGCTGGAGCGCGTGCTACGGGTGGGTGTTGTTATCGTGAGATAAGGCGGAGCTTACTTATAGATGACCTGGAGCCAGTGGGTCTGGCGACGAACAGGTAGCGAGCGCCAGCCAACGAGAGCATACAAGTCGCAGTGGTGGGTGGTATAAGGGGCTCTGGTGAAAAAACAGATGGCACTGTGATAGACTGCATCCAGTTTGCTGAGTAGAGTATTGGAGGCTATTTTGTAAATGACATCGCCGAAGCCGAGGATCGGTAGGATAGTCAGTTTTACGAGGGTATGGCGACTGGAGTGAAGGAGGCTTTGTTGCGAAATAGGAAGTCGATTCTCGATTTCATTTTGGATTGGAGATGTTTAATGTTAGCTAACTTCGCTAGGTAGGTCTACATTGGTTGGAGAAAAAATACGTTAGGTCTACTTACCACTATATTTAGCCAACTGTACAAAGTTTGTACCGGTAGCTTGCAAAGTAAACACCATCAGCTGACAGTGCATCGGTAAATACGCCCTTCTGCTGCTTGACAAAGGATGGGAAATGAACCCAAACCACTTATACCTGTCAGGTATGGTTCCTTTTTGTTTTATATCACTCAAATACCCAATTAAACGTGGCCAATATTGAGAGACATCGTCAGGCTACCCTCACGTATATGAAATGACATGATCAATTGATGTTTACTGATCATGCAGAAGCATGCAGTTACTTCCTGTATTACTCGAAAGAGGTAAATGTTTGCAATTGTTTCGAAGGGCTCTTCAAGAGGTGAGGATACAGTATGACAACCAAATGGTTTACATTCATTTAACAATCCAATGAAAATGGCACCCGGTTGTCAATGGCTTTTAGCGGAGACCCCAAGCATGTGAATTGAATGCTCTGCACCCTATTGTGACGTTTTAATGATAATGACATATTGTTACTTGCAGATCTGATGTGGCCCGTGAGTTAAGATTTTCAGACCACAATGTTGAGGAGAACTAGACCATAACTAAAGGCCTTTTTAATGAATATATGGTCATGATAGGTTTACTTTGAATGCAAACACATTCTCTTAGGCAGTCAATTGGTAAAGGTTTCAGGACTAGAAGTTATTGAATCCATAACCATTTCTATGTCACCAACAAACACAGTCTCGGCTGGGTATCTCTCACAGTCACTAACAAACACAGTCTCGGCTGGGTATCTCTCACAGTCACTAACAAACACAGTCACGGGTGAGTATCTCTCACAGTCACTAACAAACACAGTCACGGGCGAGTATCTCTCACAGTCACTAACAAACACAGTCACGGGCGAGTATCTCTCACAGTCACTTCAAACACAGTCACGGGCGAGTATCTCTCACAGTCACTAACAAACACAGTCACGGGTGAGTATCTCTCACAGTCACTAACAAAACACAGTCACGGGTGAGTATCTCTCACAGTCACTAACAAACACAGTCACGGGTGAGTATCTCTCACAGTCACTAAAAAACACAGTCACGGGTGAGTATCTCTCACAGTCACTAACAAACACAGTCACGGGTGAGTATCTCTCACAGTCACTTCAAACACAGTCACGGGTGAGTATCTCTCACAGTCACTAACAAACACAGTCACGGGTGAGTATCTCTCACAGTCACTAACAAACATAGTCACGGGCGAGTATCTCTCACAGTCACTAAAAAACACAGTCACGGGTGAGTATCTCTCACAGTCACTAACAAACACAGTCACGGGTGAGTATCTCTCACAGTCACTTCAAACACAGTCACGGGCGAGTATCTCTCACAGTCACTAACAAACACAGTCAACGGGTGAGTAACTCTCCAATTCACTTCGAAAGGCATACTGGGAAATATGCAGATGAAGCTTTACAAACTACAATGTTCAAACCCGCCACCGCCTCTACATGTGTTATTCTCTAACGCTGAAAAAGTGCATCAACTTCTTCTCTGAAGAAAGTCTTCATTTCATTCAGAATTTGCAACAATAGTCACCAACACTGTTAGTTTAACACTATTTCGGTGGGTCACATATATACACTAAGAAAAGTGAATTCTGATCTCAAATTTGCTGTGGATATACAGCCCCCTGGATCGTGACCTTCTCTCTGAAATCCTACAATCCCCCCCCCCCAAAAAAATCATTAATTATTCATTCAAGTGCTTTGATTGCCCACCTGTTCCTTGTCTTTACGACGTGATATCCAAACCATTCAAGCCACGCCTCTGTTAAAATCAGTGACTACAACCACAAAAAAAAATGCATTTCCTGTAAAACAAACCATCCTTCGCTGTTAGAACCCAGTCTGTCGATTTAAAAGAATAATTGCCATTCGCCAGCCGCACATTAAGACCAAAACAACACAGAGGAAAGGAAACCACACATTAAGACACACAGACATTGAAAACCAAAGGCAACAAAGTAATATCGGGATTACGGGTGGGGTAAGAGTAATATGGAGAGATGTATTTCATTTCCTGTAAGGCCCAAAGCTTTCAGTGGGGTGTTCAGAACAGCTATCTGCTGCTGATAGAATGGATACTAGGAGCAGTTAGAAGGGATGCGGTCGGCTGTCCATCTGCTCTGTTATCAGCGTGAGTCTTTGACTTCCCATCCCAAGCTGAGCTGCTACTAACGGCAACAGGAAAGCTATTGTAACACAGTAACTTTGACTGTGTTAAATCTATCACTTTCTTAGTGTGTGTGTATATGTGACCCACTGAAATAGTGTTAAACATGGCTGTTGCAATGCCAGGATAGTGGGTTTGATTGTCGGGACCAAGTCATACATTAAAAGAAAGGGATACACGCGCCACCGTAAGTGGCTTTGGATAAAGGCTTCTTCTATATGGATGTAATTCATATACTTCTAAACGTATATATACTGTAACTGAAGGAGCTACACACACACACACACACACACACACACACACACACACACACACACACACACACACACACACACACACACACATACACACACACACACACACACACACACACACACACACACACACACACACACACACACACACACACACACACACACACACACACACACACACACACACACACACACAAACCCGTTCTCAAAGGGCCCCATTCGCTTTGTTTCACTGCAACAAAAAAAAAAAAAAATGGAGAACTTTTGATGGCAAATTCAGAGTAGAACAGTACAGAAACAAACTGAGCAACAAAACAACCCAGGAGAGTCTCTGCCAGGCTTACACCAGACATCTGACACCAGGTAAAGAGAACAGACAGATCTGGGATGTGTCTGTAAAGCTAAGGATGGCAGACTGAAGATAGAAACTAATAACACCATGACAACAACAAAAAAGAATATGGGGAGAAAATAGCATTGAAACTACAGTAAAATGAAAGGTCCGCTGGACGATATCATACAGATTGTTCTCTCTCACAACATAGGCAAAGGAAGTAGTTTTGAGGGGGGGATGCAAATTTAAACAACTACCCGTACTGAAGATGTCTACGCTGGTCTGCTAACACAGGACTAGTAAACTAGTAAAGGCCCAGTGCACTACTTTTGCGAATTTAAAAAAAACTAAATGCATTTGAGTGTTTACCAACATTAGTAACTTGAGTCTGATAATTATCTGTACAAAACAGTTCATCTGAATAAATAAATAAATAATTACTTGATATGTTTTCCAGGTTTTCCCGAGTGGCACAACAGTCTAAGGCACTGCATATCAGTGCAAGAGGTGTCACTACGGTCCCTGGTTCGAATCCAGGCTGTATCACATCGGACCATGATTGGGCGGTGCACAATTGGCCCAGTGTCGTCCTGGTTTGGCCGGGGTAGGTTCTGCCCCTGAACAAGGCAGCTAACCGACTGTTCCTCGGTAGGCTGTCATTGTAAATAAGAATTTGTTCTTAACTGACTTGCCTAGTTAAATTAAAAAAAATACTTTGCAAATGCAATGTATTTCAATGTGTAAACTGAAATGGTCTATTTCTTTATTTTCCATTTTAGTAGACGCTCTTGTCCAGAGCATACATTTTTTAAATACTTTTTTTGTACTGGTCCCGCATGGGAATCGAACCCACAACCCTATCATTGCAAGTGCCATGCTGTACCCACTGAGCCACATCACATCTTCGCAAACCATCTGATGTCTCAATGTACTCAATTACTGTATTGGTCATTGTTTACCTCCATGGTGATAGAAAGTCAACAGGTTACAAATCTAGATGACCATCCTATGTACAATACAGCAATCTACATTTACATGAAGTGGTTTGTAAGGATGGTCAATTAATACTGCACTAAAAATGGTTGTTTTCCCATGTTATTTGATCAAGGAACATATTGAATTCGATGTGGATGTTTTGTGTCTTTGCAAGAGTATTGTTATCCACTGACTGCTGACATTTGGTAGTTTTTGACTTGCAACAGATGTCTATATCGGTCTGCTAATACTAGCAATGGCCAAATGTATTACTTTTGTTAAAACAATGTATTAAAAAAGGTTGGATCTTAATCTGATCACACTGTTGCAGAAGGACATTTCAAACTTAAAAGCTTCTGAAGTGTATAATTTCCACTTTGAAATTTCAGACTAGATTTTCCGTTACGAAAAATGTATCAACCCTTTCATTTTTTAAATAATTAAAACACATTATAATTCATATTTCCTGTTGCTACAGGATTATTTTCCTTCTGTAAGAGACTGGTTCAAATTAAGATCCTACATTTGTATACTACTCTCTGCAGAACGTCTCCTCCCTTCCTCTCCTCTCCTCTCCTCTCCTCTCCTCTCCTCTCCTCTCCTCTCCTCTCCTCTCCTCTCCTCTCCTCTCCTCTCCTCTCCTCTCCTCTCCTCTCCTCTCCTCTCCTCTCCTCTCTTCTCTTCTCTCCTCTCCTCTCCTCATCTCCTCCCCTGTTAGCTACACACAGAACTGTTCTCTCATTGTCATTAGAATCCTCAGATACTGTAGAAGCCAGTTTATTAGCAATCTGTAGCTTCCACGGCAACGGTGGATTGCAAAGGTGGATGCTAAAAATATTATGTGGCTGAAGTGTGAAAGAAGGAGCAGGCAGGACAGCCTAGCTCTCTCTGTAGAAGGAAGGAGCAGGCAGGAGAGCATAGCTCTCTCTGGAGAAAGAAGGAGCAGGCAGGACAGCATAGCTCTCTCTGGAGAAGGAAGGAGCAGGCAGGACAGCCTAGCTCTCTCTGGAGAAAGAAGGAGCAGGCAGGACAGCCTAGCTCTCTCTGGAAAAGGAATGAGCAGGCAGGACAGCCTAGCTCTCTCTGGAGAAGGAAGGAGCAGGCAGGACAGCCTAGCTCTCTCTGGAGAAAGATGGAGCAGGCAGGACAGCCTAGCTCTCTCTGGAGAAGGAAGGAGCAGGCAGGACAGCCTAGCTCTCTCTGGAGAAAGATGGAGCAGGCAGGACAGCCTAGCTCTCTCTGGAGAAGGAAGGAGCAGGCAGGACAGCCTAGCTCTCTCTGGAGAAGGAAGGAGCAGGCAGGACAGCCTAGCTCTCTCTGGAGAAGGAAGGAGCAGGCAGGACATCCTAGCTCTCTCTGGAGAAGGAAGGAGCAGGCAGGACAGCCTAGCTCTCTCTGTAGAAGGAAGGAGCAGGCAGGACAGCATAGCTCTCTCTGCATGTGAGAACTTCATTAGACAGCACCTCACAGCGCAGGAGAGCCTTTCAAAGCATAGGGGTCGGGGGTTTGCGATCAATGACACGAAGACTGGGAAAAATGAAATCTGCTGGTTTTCCGTCCTCTTTGTCTCTCAACTTGTAGGTACAATGGTAATATCCACGGAGGCGTCAACTGAATGCCAATGCAGGCTGTGGTATAACTATGTACAAGTCCTAAATCACACCCTATTCCTTATGTACTGCACTACTGCTGACCAGAGGCATACGGGTCCACTATACTGCTATATGTAGTATAGTGCACTACTGTACATAATAGCGTCCTGATGAAAAGTAGGGCACTATAAAGGGTGATAGGAAGCTGTTTGCCACACACTCACATTGCCCTGTCAAGAGCCTCCCCACTGATAGAGCCAGGAATTAGACTTTCATTGACCACAGTTGAGTGAATGCTGGTTTCATTATGTTACAGAATGGATTTCAGAGATTCAGATTCGTAGAGTCAGTTGAGTGAATGCTGGTTTCATTATGTTACAGAATGGATTTCAGAGATTCAGATTCGTAGAGTCAGTTGAGTGAATGCTGGTTTCATTATGTTACAGAATGGATTTCAGAGATTCAGATTCGCAGAGTCAGTTGAGTGAATGCTGGTTTCATTATGTTACAGAATGGATTTCAGAGATTCAGATTCGCAGAGTCAGTTGAGTGAATGCTGGTTTCATTATGTTACAGAATGGATTTCAGAGATTCAGATTCGCAGAGTCAGTTGAGTGAATGCTGGTTTCATTATGTTACAGAATGGATTTCAGAGATTCAGATTCGTAGAGTCAGTTGAGTGAATGCTGGTTTCATTATGTTACAGAATGGATTTCAGAGATTCAGATTCGCAGAGTCAGTTGAGTGAATGCTGGTTTCATTATGTTACAGAATGGATTTCAGAGATTCAGATTCGTAGAGTCAGTTGAGTGAATGCTGGTTTCATTATGTTACAGAATGGATTTCAGAGATTCAGATTCGTAGAGTCAGTTGAGTGAATGCTGGTTTCATTATGTTACAGAATGGATTTCAGAGATTCAGATTCGCAGAGTCAGTTGAGTGAATGCTGGTTTCATTATGTTACAGAATGGATTTCAGAGATTCAGATTCGCAGAGTCAGTTGAGTGAATGCTGGTTTCATTATGTTACAGAATGGATTTCAGAGATTCAGATTCGCAGAGTCAGTTGAGTGAATGCTGGTTTCATTATGTTACAGAATGGATTTCAGAGATTCTGATTCGCAGTCAGTTGAGTGAATACTGGTTTCATTATGTTACAGAATGGATGGCAGAGATTCAGATTCATAGAGTCAGGTGATCCTTTGTTTCCTTCAGCACATTTGAGAAACTACAAAAATGTTTTATGTCCTTGTGGAAATAGTGGATTTATGGTTATGGCAGTGCGGCAGAATAGATCTGGGAACTGAGCACGCAATCATTTCTTTGTGAGACTGTCGCCGAGGTAACTAAAATGAGGAGTGAGCTATTGTTTTTTAAAACATCAATAGGTTGAGGCAGATCTAATTAAAACACACACAGACACACACACAGACACGCACAAGAACACGCACACGCACACACACACACACATACACACACACACAAACATATGAAGTGAGTCGGTTTAATTGCACTCACATTGAGTTACAGTTGATTACATTACCATAAAATAACTTAAATCACAGTTTGTGACACACTATTACTCTATTCCTCCTCTTAAAACATAAATACATAATTATATTAGCATGTAGTATTAGTAATAAATACTAAACGTTATCAAAGAATAACCCTATTCGTTTATTCCTCCCGATATGACATAAAAAGATGATGCTATTTTAAAATATATGATTATATATTAAACAGTGGAATAAAACAATAAAACAATATTGCATATTACCAAACCATAAATCCATGTAAATATTGATGCCATATGACAGAGAAGGGGTTATCTAGTGGACAGTGGGGTCAACATGCTGTATGACAGAGCAGGGGTTATCTAGTGGACAGTGGGGTCAACATGCTGTATGACAGAGCAGGGGTTATCTAGTGGACAGTGGGGTCAACATGCTGTATGACAGAGCAGGGGTTATCCAGTGGACAGTGGGGTCAACATGCTGTATAACAGAGCAGGGGTTATCCAGTGGACAGTGGGGTCAACATGCTGTATGACAGAGCAGGGGTTATCCAGTGGACAGTGGGGTCAACATGCTGTATGACAGAGCAGGGGTTATCTAGTGGACAGTGGGGTCAACATGCTGTATGACAGAGCAGGGGTTATCCAGTGGACAGTGGGGTCAACATGCTGTATGACAGAGCAGGGGTTATCCAGTGGACAGTGGGGTCAACATGCTGTATGACAGAGCAGGGGTTATCTAGTGGACAGTGGGGTCAACATGCTGTATGACAGAGCAGGGGTTATCCAGTGGACAGTGGGGTCAACATGCTGTATGACAGAGCAGGGGTTATCCAGTAGACAGTGGGGTCAACATGGGAACTCAGCAATAGGTTGTTGTAAATAGAATACCTGCTGTGAAACAGCTGTGTTTGGGAATAGAATGTGTTTCCCTTCTTTTCCTATCTTTCCTTCTTCGTATTATCATCCTGATGTGAATAAACAAACCGTTTTAACATATATAGTGGTACCCCTTTGCGACTCCAAGCCTAGCAGAAGACTTGTTGTTGTGTCTCAAATAGCACCATATTCCCTACATAGTGCACTACTTTTGACCAGGGCTCTCATATGGATTGATATAGAAAATAGTGTGCCATTTGGAACGCAGTGCGTGCTCTTGTTGATCATCTCAGCACTCTCCTGAGTTGAATCGGAAAGCTCACAGGACCTGCTTTCATCCTGCATGTAGCATTAGAAAGAAGATAAGTGATAAGTCATTCATTCAGCTAGTCAGGACTTCAGGAATCATTTGAAAGTATCTGTGCGTGTGTATACTGTAGCTATAAGCCATGTCCAACAAAGTCAAACATATTTGTTCTTACAATGGGAATAACATAATTTAACATAATTTCAGACACACATACACGCACGAACACACACATACCTTACAGTGACCTTACAGACATGGTATTCACCCTCCCGGGTGGCGCAGTGGTCTAGGGCACTGCATCGCAGTGCTAGCTGCGCCACCAGAGTCTCTGGGTACTCGCCCAGGCTGGGCTGGGTTCGCGCCCAGGCTCTGTCGCAGCCGGCCGCAACCGGGAGGTCCGTGGGGCGACGCACAATTGGCATAGCGTCGTCCGGGTTAGGGAGGGTTTGGCCGGTAGGGATATCCTTGTCTCAGTATGTAAAAATGTAATAAAAAATGTATGCACTCTACTGTAAGTCGCTCTGGAGAAGAGCGTCTGCTAAATGACTAAAATGTAATGTAATGTAATGTAAATGTATTCTACTCTACCCACACTCTGAAACAGTATTGACCTGTATGTTCTAGAACCCTTCATCATTGACCTGCTCGTTCTAGAACCCTTCATCATTGACCTGCTCGTTCTAGAACCCTTCATCATTGACCTGCTCGTTCTAGAACCCTTCATCATTGACCTGCTCTTTCTAGAACCCTTTATCATTGACCTGCTCGTTCTAGTTCCCTTCATCATTGACCTGCTCGTTCTAGAACCCTTCATCATTGACCTGCTCGTTCTAGAACCCTTCATCATTGACCTGCTCATTCTAGAACCCTTCATCATTGACCTGCTCGTTCTAGAACCCTTCATCATTGACCTGCTCATTCTAGAACCCTTCATCATTGACCTTCTCATTCTAGAACCCTTCATCATTGATCTGCTTTTTCTAGATCCCTTCATCATTGACCTGCTCATTCTAGAACCCTGCATCATTGACCTGCTCGTTCTAGAACCCTTCATCATTGACCTGCTCGTTCTAGAACCCTGCATCATTGACCTGCTCGTTTTAGAACCATTCATCATTGACCTGCTCGTTCTAGAACCCTTCATCATTGACCTGCTCATTCTAGAACCCTTCATCATTGACCTGCTCGTTCTAGAACCCTTCATCATTGACCTGCTCGTTCTAGATCCCTTCATCATTGACCTGCTCATTCTAGAACCCTTCATCATTGACCTGCTCGTTCTAGAACCCTTCATCATTGACCTGCTCGTTCTAGAACCCTTCATCATTGACCTGCTCGTTCTAGAACCCTTCATCATTGACCTATTCGTTCTAGAACCCTTCATCATTGACCTGCTCGTTCTAGAACCCTTCATCATTGACCTGCTCGTTCTAGAACCCTTCATCATTGACCTGCTCATTCTAGAACCCTTCATCAGTTACCTGCTCGTTCTAGAACCCTTCATCATTGACCTGCTCGTTCTAGAACCCTTCATCATTGACCTGCTCGTTCTAGAACCCTTCATTATTGACCTGCTCATTCTAGAACTCTTTATCATTGACCTGCTCATTCTAGAACCCTTCATCATTGACCTGCTCGTTCTAGATCCCTTCATCATTGACCTGCTCGTTCTAGAACCCTTCATCATTGACCTGCTCGTTCTAGAACCCTTCATCATTGACCTGCTCGTTCTAGAACCCTTCATCATTGACCTGCCCGTTCTAGAACCCTTCATCATTGACCTGCTCGTTCTAGAACCCTTCATCATTGACCTGCTCGTTCTAGAACTCTTCATCATTGACCTGCTCGTTCTAGAACCCTTCATCATTGACCTGCTCGTTCTAGAACCCTTCATCATTGACCTGCTCGTTCTAGAACCCTTCATCATTGACCTGCTCGTTCTAGAACTCTTCATCATTGACCTGCTCATTCTAGAACCCTTCATCATTGACCTGCTCGTTCTAGAACTCTTCATCAGTTACCTGCTCGTTCTAGAACTCTTCATCCTTTCCCAAGTAAATCCTTCCCGGATGATGAAAATGCTACAGGTGTATACAGTGTCTAACAGTGCTCCTGTTTATTGGGCACTTTGATCACGCTGGAAGGATTGATTGATTGATTGATCAAAATGACATAAACAGTAGCGGTGTTTGACACTCCCCAGGATGTTGTCATACATGCCTAGAGAATGAACATTCACAATAAAGAACAATCATCTGTTTCACACAGTGGGAATTAATTAATCAAATTTATTTTCATTCTTATGTTATATAGTATGTTCAGCGGGACACAAACATTAAACTCACATATAGAGTCTCTCCAGTGCTTTGATATCAGATCGTATTTGACAGTGCTTTCTCAGGACACTCAGGTTAAACACAGTCCTCTTTCTTCGAGACGCAGCAGCATCCCTTACACCACCAGAGATCAGACTCGTTTACCATGGAGACCCTGGCTGATAACATATCCTCTAGAGATAGCTCTCTCTGGGCCTCCTGATGTGGCCCTGATCTGGCTGCATTACCTCCTCCCTCTCCTGTTCTGACTGCATTAATTCATCCCTCTCCTGATTAGATACATTACCTCCTCCCTCTCCTGTTTAGATTACATTACCTCGTCCCTCTCCTGTTTAGAATACACTACCTCATCCCTATCCTGTTCTGGCTGCATTATCTCCTCCCTATCATGTTCTGACTGCATTACCTCCTCCGTCTCCTGATTAGATTACATTACCTCCTCCCTCTCATGTTCTGCCTGCATTACCTCCTCCCTCTCCTGATTAGATTACATTACCTCCTCCCTCTCCTGTTCTGACTGCATTAATTCATCCCTCTCCTGATTAGATTACATTACCTCCTCCCTCTCCTGTTTAGATTACATTACCTCGTCCCTCTCCTGTTTAGAATACACTACCTCCTCCCTCTCCTGTTCTGGCTGCATTACCTCCTCCCTCTCCTGTTCTGACTGCATGACCTCCTCCCTCTCCTGTTCTGACTGCATTACCTCCTCCCTCTCCTGTTCTGGCTGCATTACCTCCTCCCTCTCCTGTTCTGGCTGCATTACCTCCTCCCTCTCATGTTCTGGCTGCATTACCTCCTCCCTCTCCTGTTCTGGCTGCATTACCTCCTCCCTCTCCTGTTCTGACTGCATTACTTCCTTCCTATCCTGATTAGATTACATTACCTCCTCCCTCTCCTGTTCTGGCTGCATTACCTCCTCCCTCACATGATTCGATTACATTACCTCCTCCCTCTCCTGTTCTGACTGCATTAATTCATCCCTCTCATGATTGGACTATGTTACCTCCTCCCTCTCCTGATTAGACTACATTACCTCATCAATCTCCTGATTGGATTACATTACCTCCTCCCTCTCCTGGTTGGGTTACATTACCTCCTCCTTCTCCTGTTCTGACTGCATGAATTCATCCCTCTCCTGATTGGACTATATTACCTCCTCCCTCTCCTGATTGGACTACATTACCTCCTCCCTTTATAAATAGCAGACTACATCATTTCCTTGACGAACACCACGTCCTGAGCAGAAGCCAGATTGGATTTCTAAAAAATTATCGTACAACAGACCACATTTACACCCTCCACACTCTAATTGATAAACAAGTTAACCAAAACAAAGGCAAAATCTACTCGTGTTTTGTAGATTTCAAGAAAGCATTTGATTCAATTTGGCACGAAGGTCATTTTTATAAACTAATAGAAAGTGGTATTGGAGGGAAAACATATGATTTTATTAAATCAATGTACACTAAAAACAAATGTGCGGTTAAAATTGGCAACAAGCAAACAGACTTCTTCTCTCAGGGGCGGGGAGTGAAACAGGGCTGCCCAATAAGTCCAACATTATTTAACATCTACATTAATGAATTGGCAAAAACATTAGAAGAATCGGCAGCACCTGGTCACCCTACACAACACTGAAATCAAGTGTCTGCTGTACGCAGATGACCTGGTGCTGCTGTCTCCCACTAAAGAGGGGTTACAGCAGCACCTAGATCGTCTTCACAGGTTCTGTCAGACCTGGGCTCTGACCGTTAACCTAAAAAAAACAAATATAATGATATTCCAAAAAAGGTCGGGAAATAAGGATGACAAATATAAATTCTATTTGGACACAGTTCTATTAGAACACACCAAAAACTACACATATCTAGGACTAAATATCAGCAACACAGGTAGCTTTCACATGGCTGTGAATGAGCTGAGAGACAAAGCAAGAAGAGCATTCTATGCCATTAAAAGGAACATCAAAATTGAAATTCCAATTAGAATCTGGCTCAAAATTTTTCAATCAGTTATAGAACAAATTGCTCTATATGGCAGTGAAGTATGGGGTCCACTCTCTAATATAGAATTTACTAAATGGGACAAACATCCAACTGAAATATTGCATGCAGAGTTTTGCAAGACTGTATTGCAAGTACAAAGAAAAACTCCAAATAATGCATGTAGGGCAGAATTGGGCCAATACCCCCTCCTCATTCGAATAGAAAAAAGAGCCATCAAATTTTACAACCATCTAAAAACAAGTGACCCTAAAACATTCCATCACACAGCTCTACAATGTCAAGAGATGAAACCAGAGAAGAGTCCCCTCATCCAGCTGGTCCTGGGGCTGAGTTCACAAACCTGTTCTACTAACACACTGAAGCCTCAGGACCAGAACATCCAATCAATCAGGATAAACCAAATTACAACACAGTCAAAACAAAACTATATTGCTTTTTGGGAAACACAGCACAAGCACAGAGCAAAATGCAGTGCTATCTGGCCCTAAATCGACAGTACACCGTGGCTAAATATTGACCATGGTTACTGATCAAAACTTTAGAAAAACCTTGACAAAGTACAGGCTCAGTGAGCACAGCCTTGCCATTGAGAAGGGTAGACACAGGAAAACCTGGCTCCCTGTAGAGGAAAGGCTGTGCAACCACTGCACAATAGCAGAACCTGAGACGGAGCTGCATTTCTGACAAAATGTCAAAAATATAAAACAATTAGAGAGTGTCATTTCCCCAAATTTGAAACTCTATTCAAGGTTTCAAAGACCTCTCTGATGAGGATAGGCTACCCGTCCTGTTGGGGGAGGACGCAGAGAGTTGTGGGTTGGCAGCGCACTACATTGCTGCCTGCCATAAGTTGAGGGACAGTGTCTGACAGACCAATCAACCTGCACATGTCCTTTACTGTATATTTATTGTTATTGTTGAATGTATGGTTATTTTGACCCTTGGTTATTGTTGTTACTGTTGTCCCGTTGACAATTTTGATTCTCATTTTTACATTGTAAACAAGCTTTGGCAATATGTACATTGTTACGTCATGCCAATAAAGCAAATTGAATTGAATTGAATTGAATTGAGAGAGAGAGAGAGAGAGACAGAGAGAGACAGACAGAGAGAGAGAGAGAGAGAGAGACAGAGACAGAGAGAGAGAGAGAGAGAGACAGAGAGAGACAGAGAGAGAGAGAGAGAGAGAGACAGAGAGAAGACAAAACACGCACTGCCAGCGTTCCCGTGAACAAAACTATGTTTGGTTGTTTTCCTTGCTGACATGGTACTTCTAATACTACTGACAACTTACTACAAATACT